>NC_142794.1:55261027-55533493 GCF_049724085.1 Artemia sp. Qi Xiang Cuo
AAATTCTTAACTATAACTAAGCTAACATCCGACTCTACCTAAAACTCTAAGCTATGACTGCGAGCTAAAACTATAAGCTCTTAACTAAAACTAAACTAAACGACAAGTATAACAAAACTATAAGCCGAGACTGTAAGCTAAAACACTAAACAATTAGCTATAACTAAAGTAAACTAGAACTCTATCAAAAACTCTAAGCTAAGACTATAAGCTAAAAACTCTAAACTCTTAACTGAAACTAAACTAAACTACAACTCTAACAAAAACTCTAAGCTAAGACTCCAGGCTTAAACTCTATAACAATGGGTTAAAGATAAAAACAAAAAATGTTGGATAATTTCTAAGTCTAAAAAATCCAGTCCGAAAAAACTTTAAAAAAATTCAAAAGGGAGGGAGGAAGGGAGGAGCTCGGGGGCCTTTGGGAGCGCGGAGGGCCTTTGGGGGCCTGAGGGGGTCTATCGGGGCCCGGTGGGCCTTTCGGGTCTCCGGGGGCCTTTGGGGGGGCGGGGGCCTTTGGGGGCTCCGGGGGCCTTTGGAGGCCCGGGGGGCCTTTGGGGGCTCGGAGGGCCTTTGGGGGCCGGGGGTTCTTTGGGGATCGAGGGGGCCCTTTGGGGTTGTGGTAGGGGGACCCTTTGGGGTTGGGGTAGGGGACATCACAACATTGTTCAAATGGAACTTGTGTATTATAACGACCACAGAGTTTCACCCCAATCATATTCTAAAATCATCTTCTAAAATATCTCAAACGGTTTCACCCAAATAATCCCCTAAAATGTCTCAAACGGTTTCGCCCAAATAACCCTCAAACGTAATTTCTACGTGTTCCTTTTGTTTTGGCATCCCTGCGCTATCACATTTGAAATTCCTAGGAAACCATTTCCCGCGTTAATCTCTTCATCTCATAAGTGTTCCTAGCTACACTATTATGGTTTCGATAGAATATTAATTTATCTCCCAGACCTAAAGATCAGAGAAGCCATATTTAAAAATAGAATATTAATTTACCTCTGTCACTAAAGACCTGATATCTCTCAGACCTAAAGATCAAAGAAGCCATAATGTTTCTTAATTCCCCTTTCGTGGATCAATAATTCCCCTTGATTATGCAAATCAATTTCTCAGAAATTTAGTTCCCCTCTTGTGGATCAATACATTGTCTATGTGATTATGTACCGTTAGACTCGATCAATACATTCCCCCATCGATTATGTAAATCAATTTCTCGAAAATCCACTTCCCCCTCTTGTCCTAGATCAATATATCTCTCCCCCGGTAATGCGCAGGTGCAAACAACAACAAATCTACCTTGAAAGAGGTGCTTTAAAGTACCAAATAGTACCTTTCTTATCCGGCAATGTTGTAAGCTTCTCTCAGTATTCTATGCCCATACATGGAGTCCCGGCACGACTGGCACTGTCATTCCTACTCTTACCGTATCAAGATGGGTCCTCCGGAGTATCATGAGAGGGATATTCAACTGACCTAAGGCAACAATGTACAAGCTACTGCTGCTATTAATACTGCTTCTACTACTGTTGCTACTACTACTACTAACACTACTACTACTACTACAATGAAAACACTACTACTAATACTCCTTCTCTTACTACTACTACTTCGACACTAACACCATTAAGGCTAACTTGAGAGAATGTTGAGGGGAAATTTGAACAAAATCAATACACACGATGCTCATGCAGATTGCCATTAGAGCGTATCTCAAGAATAAATATGGTTATTAAGTTGGAACTTTCAGAGAATGTTTAAAGGGGAAGATAAGTTTACCCAAAGTTAATATGTGCACGCTACTACTAATACTACTACTACTGATACTACTACTACTACTACTACTACTACTATTCCTCCAACTACTATATATATTGCAGCTACTAGTTAGGCTAAGAGTATTAAGATGAAAATCTCAGGAAGTGTATGAATATACATGTTATCAAAAGGGTATATCGGCAATGTCATAGCAATGGCTAATTGTATTAAATCTATATTTCAGGACTTGATGAGGGGATCATCAACTGACCAAACGGAAATATCTTAATTCTACTGCTCTTCTTAGTAATAGTACTATTAATGTTAATACTACTGTTGTACTGCTAGAGTTAGTACTACTATTGTGACTACTATTACAACTATGCCCAAGGGTATGAGGTGAAATATTCAGGGACTGTTGAGGGGATAATAAGAACTGAATCACAACACGCATGCAGTATATCAAAAGGGCGTATCAGCAGTATATTAAGAAAGGTATATTAGCAGTATGTTAGGACATTGGTTGTTGTGGGGATGTTGAAACAACCAAAAGACAATATTTGCATCCTAATGATACTGTTTCTACTCTTACAACAGCTACGACAACTAGTACTGCTGCTACTACTATTAGTACTGGTACTACTACTACTACTGCTATTAATACTAAGTATATTAAGGCGAAAATTTTGGGGAATATTGAAACAGTATTGAAGTAAATCAAAACACACTATGCGCATTCAGGTTGTCAATAAGACGTATCAACAATGCTTCAGGAACGGTTTCTGTTATCAAGTTGATACTCTCAGATTGTGTTGAGGGGGATGTTGAAGAAAACCAAGGGTGCTATCTGAATTCTGCTATTAACGCTACTAGGGCTACTACAATTATTGCTACTACGCAAGCTAAGGGTATTAAAGTGAAGCTTTCAAGGAATATTTAGTCGGATGTTGAAATAAATCAAAACGAATTATGAGAATGTAAATTGTCAAAAGGGTGACATAGCAATATCTCAAGAATGGCTTAAATTATTTAGTTGAACCTTTCAGAGTAACTTGTAGCGGATTTTAAACTTGCCAGAAGGAACCTTATGTATATTATTACTACTACTACTTTGATTGTTGTAACTAACGACGCTAGGGGTATTAAGGGGAAACTTTTAGGGAATGTTTATGGGGAGTTTCAATTAAACCAAAAAACTATATGCAGGCAGGTTTTCAAAAGGACATATGAGCAATATCATAGGCATCGCAGCGCTATTCTATGTAGCAATACCATAGAAACGTTTAAAGGACTTGTTCGGTTGAAAATCAAAAAGTCTAGTGCTGTTTTTAAGAGTGAAAAGTTATTGGAGGGCAAGTAGCCCTCCTCCTAATCCCATTAATTTTTCAAACGCATCCAATCAAAAGTTTGACCTAGCCATTTTATTCGGCATAGTTGAACAGTCCAGTAACTATGTTTCGAGGGATATTGGGTACATAAGCCCCCCCCCCCACAGTTATACAACTTCCATTATAATTTAAAATTAAATGTTGCTTTAAAACTAAATCGAAATGTACTGTGTGTATGCTGGTGGCTAATAAGACATCTCAGCTCAATCAAACAGTTCCTGGTAATGAACTGTAAGTAAGGAGCGACCCGGCTCAATAGTAACCGAAACTCTAAAAAACGGAATTTTGATACCAGTAGATGCATCAAAAGAATCGGGTTTCCATGCTTGTTCGAAATATATAAGATTCATCAAGTTTAGTCTTACAGGTTTAAAATTACGAGCCTGAAAAAATGCCTTATTTTCGGAAAAAGGGGGAAACAACCCCTAAAAGTGATAGAATCTTAATGAAAATCACACCATCAGATTCAGCGTATCAGAAAACCCTACTGTAGAGGTTTCAAGCTCCTATCTGCAAAAATGTGGAATTTTTTATTTTTTGCCAGAAGAAAGATCACCGATGCATGTTTATTTGTTTTGTTTTTTCCAGGGGTGATCGTATCGATCCAGTGGTCCTAGAATATCGTGAGAGGGTTCATTAGAACGGAAATAAGTTCTAGTTCTCTTTTAAGTGACCAAAAAAATTAGATGGCAAATTTGGCCCCCTCCCACGCGCATTTTTTTCCAGAAGTAACCTGATCAAAATTTTGAGGTAGCCATTTTCTTCAGCATAGTCGAAAATCTAATAAATATGTACTTGAGGATGACTTCATCCCCCACAGGTCCCGGGGGAAGGGTTGCAAGTTATGAACTTTGCCCATTGTTTACATATAGTATTAGTTATTGGGAAGCATACAGACGTTTTCATGAGGGATTTTTTCTCGTGGGGGGATTCAGAGGAGGCGGTTACGTGGGAGTATATTTTCATGGAGGATTTGTTCATGGAGGAAGGGACATTTTTATGAAGGGGGCGCCAGATTTCCCAGCATTATTTAAAAAACCATCAGAAATTAAATAAAAAAAGAAGTTTCTTCAACTGAAAGTAAGGAGCAACATTAAAAATTAAAACGAACAGAAATTATTACGTATAAAAGGGGGCTCGACCCCTAGTCATTACCTCGCTCTTTACGCTAAAGTCGTTTTTTAGTACTTTCAAAACAGCTATCTATTCTAATTAAACGGCCTTTGTGATTCAGGGGTTTGTGATTCGAACAAAATTCGAACTTTAGCGTAAAGAGCGAGGTATTAACCAGGGGGCGAACCCCCTCATATACGTAATAATTTCTGTTCTTTTTTACTTTTAATGTTTCTCCTTGCTTTCAGTTGAGAAAACTTGTTTTTATTTAATAATATTCTAAGAACGACTGAGGCTATTGGGTTGAAAGTTTTTTACTACTATTAGTGCTTCTTCTCTTACAACTTAAGTAAATCAAAAGAGTGTAAGTGTATTCAGGTTGTCAAAGACGATAGATACAATTTGGGAATAATATTAAGTTTTATTTTTCAGGTCAACTCGAGGATGTACAAAACTAAACTAAACAATACTATTTGTGTCTATATTTTCAAAAGGGTCTATCTTGTTGCAATTTGTTGAAAAATTTTCTCCTACATGCAAGTGGTAAGCCAAACTATGGATTTTTATAGAAAAAACAGAAAAGATTTAAGATAATAATTTCTTTTCCATGAAAAAGACAATGTCAATAAAAAACGAACAGAAATTAAATCTAATTTTTTTTCGACAAAACAATTTTTTCAAAATAAAGTAAAGAGCTCCATTAAACCAAAAATGAGCAGAAATAAAGTCAAATAATCTTCCAAGCGTAAACGAACAGACTCAAAAACGAACTAATAATCTTCCAAACTCAAAAAGAACAGAAATTAACATAGGTAGGATTGAAAACCCCCACGCCTTCTGAAGACCAGAACATAATTTGCACTTTACAGAAAAAAAAACTTTTTAGATGCCAAACTTCAGAACAAGTTGTTTTTTTCCGAATTGGAGTCCCCTTGACCACTTTCAGGTATGAGTTCTAAGTCAACGAAAATAAACCCCACATTTTCTGGCTTCCTGATTTGGGGGGGGGGGCGTATCTCCAACTGAATTCTGCTTATACACAAGGGTTTCATCGACCAAGGAACTTACGGGTATAAGTTTAAAGCATTTTGGAAAAACAAAATTTGAACTTGTTTGGAGGACCGTTTTCTTTTCTCTCTTTTTTAATGCGCAGGAGTTCTCTTGACCCGAGGACCAAAGTAGGCCTGTATAAGTTCTGAAGAAATTAAAAAGGCACTTATTAAGAATCTAGTAGTCACTTGAGAATTGTATATCGAACATGATTAAAAAAACCAGTCAAACAGCTTCTTAAATCCGTAATTCCTTTGGCAAACATGGGTTTCTCACTCCGTGAATAATATTTAAACTTTAGTTTTTGGGGGTTTAGGGGGGACTAAAAGGACCTAGGCAGGGTTACGTATTTAATATATGCTATGGTTTACCCCCACTCCCCCTAATGTGCAAATATATAGCCCAAATTTGTTCCTTAACTATTATATTTTTATTCTATTTTGTTTTACTTCATTAGCATTAACGAAACTTCACTTATCGTGTTACTACTGGATTCTTAATAAGTACCATTAAAAAATTGTTTTTTGGGTCCTTTCGGGCCCCATTTCTGGATATTCCCCCCTAAAACTGATTTTATTTAAACTGGGTATCCCTTGGTTCAGGGTTGTCCGGTTGTAAGTTTTAAGCTGGTCAGGGATAACCATTTTTGTTTGCCCTATTTCAAAGCTCCCTGGTATTTTTCTCCTTCTCATCAAATATCTGGCCCCCTTAGCCTAGACAAAGATTCTTAAAAGTTTCAGGCCAATTGGTAAAAAAAAAATGGAACATTTTATGGTCCTATATTTGTGGTGTCTATACCCCAGTTAATAAAAGATTTTTGTCTTCTCCAGAGCTCAATTTAGGGAGGACCATATTTTCTTTTCGATTTTTCTTGTCCAATGGGTTCCCCATCGCCTAAAAATTTTAGAATATAAGTTTCAGGGCAATCAGAACAATAAAACGGCTCATCTTGGGGCCGATGCTCCAAACTTGGGCTATGTTTGTATATTAGGGTACTCTTAGCGACCCGCTCGTTTATGGTAACTTATTGTCATTTAAAGTTTGGCTGTAATGTTCATCATTATTTGGTTCCTTTTAGTTTTTAACTTCGTTCTTTCTTTTTCATAGAAAAAACAGTTTTCTAATTTAATACTTAAAAAAGTTGCTTTCCTAAAAAGAATAAACATGCGAAGCACTTTTAGCTTAAAATAGTTGTGAATTGTCCCCGTCGTCGAATAGGAATTGGGCTCTTTTAGGCGAGAGTGCAAAAGAAGAAATTTGAAATAGAACTGATTGTATTTTACAGCAGGTGTAGGTCTCCTGAGAATAAAAATTTCCGCCCATCACTGAATCTAAAGAGGCGGGTAAAGCAAAAATTTTATGCTATTCGCAGAAACTCACTCATATCATCAAATTTTCTTATGATACACTCCAAAAAACTATTTTGATGCACCACATGACCTCGCTTCACTGGCATTTTTCTGAGGCAGAATTCTTATCCAAAACTACACACACAAAATCGCTAGGTCTCAATAAAATAACAGTTTAAAAGAAATTAGTTCCACATTTCTCCAGAAGGAATGGGACAAGACTGGTCATGTACGTGAAAATAATGTAGTAATTTTGGGAAATAGGAGACAACGAATAAGGGAGTTTCTCTCGGAGACCAAACAAGAGGCAAAAGTCCATCTGCTCATTGAGGAAAGCTTCCGAAGATTTGTGGAGGTCTAGTGCATCTAAAATTTTATTCTGCAGTTTTCATTAAGATCGGACCACTTTTGGGACGTTTCTCTCGTTTTCTGAGATCAAGCAAATTTTGCTAGTGACTTTAATTTCTAATCTTTATTAAAGTAATGCTGGGAAATCTGGCACCCCCATCATAGCAATGTCCCTTCTCCCATGAAAAATTCCTTCATGGTAAGATCCTCCCACATAACCCCCGACCCACTCCCCCCCCCATTACCAGAAAAAAATCCCCTCTGAAAACGTCTGTATACTTCCCAATAACCAATACTATATGTTAACATTGGGTAAACTTCATAACTTTCAGCCCTACCCCCGGGGACTTCGGGGGATTAAGTCATCCTAAAAGACATAGTTATTAGAGAGCCACGTACTACTCGTGACAGAAGTATACCCTATTGCCAGATAAGAAAGGTACTATTTGGTACTTTAAAAGTACCTTTTTCAAGGTCAATCAGGGGATGTTTCTAAGTGTATTGATCCACTAGAAGGGACAGAATTTCTAAGCAAATAATTTACATAATCGGCGGGGAATTCTATCTTGAGGGGATTTCATTTTTAAATATGGCTTCTCAGGTCTTAAGGTCTGAGAGATAAATTAGTATTCTATTTTTAAATATGGCTTCTCTGGTCTTTAAGTCTGAGAGATAAATTGAATATATTTTACGCGGGAAATGGTTTCCTGGGAATTTCAAATGTGACAGCGCAGGGATGCCGAAACAAAGGAACACGCAGGAATTACTTTTAGGGGATTATTTGGGCGAAACAGTTTGAGACATTCTAGGGATTTTTTGGGCGGAGCAGTTTGAGACATTTTAGAAGATGATTTGGGGCAAAACTCTGTGGTCGTTATAATACACAAGTTCCGTTTGAACAGTGTTGTAAAGTCCCCTCCACCAACCCCAAAGGGTCCTTCAAAGGGCCCCCTCCCCCGGGCCAAAAGATTCCCCCTCCTCCCCGAGTCCCCCATTTTTTTAATAGTTTTTTTTGCTTACTTGAGACACAGAAGGCCCCCCCCCCAATTTTTTGGATCCCCCCGAATATATCTTTTCAGAACAAGTTCTTTACGTAACGTCCCTCATAAACAAATTTTACAACTTGAAGTACTCATCCTTTTCACCCACACACAAACAGAGAAAGACATGCACTTTAGACATACAAACGAACAAAGACAAACACTTCAGACTTACAAACCAACAAAGACAAACACTTCAGATAATGTCCCTCCTAAACCAATTTTACAACTTGAAATACTCATCCTTTTCCCCCACAACTTTACTTTACAGCTTTTCGAACACCCCAACACCAAGCAATACTTTCAAAAGGCTTTAGTATATCTTTTCAGAACAAGTTCTTTACGTAATGTCCCTCCAAAACAAGTTTTACAACTTGAAGTGCTCATCCTTTTCACTCACATACAAACAGAGAAAGACATGCACTTTAGACATACAGACCAACAAAGAGACACTTCAGACTTACAAACCAACAAAGACAAACACTTCAGACATACAACCAGGCAAAATCAGGCATTTTCGAAAAAAAATCAGACAAATAGATACCAATTATTCTTACACGCAAACAAAAAAAAAGCCTACAAAAAATAAAAAACAGAAAGACAAGTACTTTAGACAAAAAAACCATCAAATAGATAAGCCTTATATGTTTAAAAAAACAAGGACAAGCTTTTCAGACATACAAACATAGAAAATCAGGCACTTTAGACATACAAAACAAGAAAGACAGACACTTCAGACAAAGAAACCAACAAAGACAAACACTTCAGACATACAAACAGAGAAAGACAGACACTTTAGACATACGAACAGAGAAAGACAGACACTTCAGACATACAAACCAACAAAGAAAAACACTTCAGACATACAAAAAGACAAAGACAAGCACTTTAGACCAGGGACGTACGCAGAGGGAGGCCCCCCCCGAAATCTCATGATTTTTTTTATTTTCCCATAATTTTCTGATTTTTCTCACAGAATAATGGGTTTGAAGGATTTCTCTGTTTTAATGGTTTGAATGGGTTTCGAAACAAATTCCTGCGTACGTGCCTGCTTTCGACATACAAACAAACAAAGACAGACACTTCAAACATACAAACTAACAAAGACAAACACTTCAAACATACAAACTAGTAAAGACAAACACTTCAGACATACAAACAGAGAAAGACAAGCACTTTAGACATACAAACCAACAAAGACAGACATTCAAACCAACAAAAAAAAACACTTCGGAAATACAAACAGAGAAAGACTGACTCTTTGGACATACAAACCAACAAAAACAGACACTTCATACATACAAACAAACAAAGACAAATACTTCTGAAATAAAAACAGAGAAAGACAGTTACTTTAGACTTACAAACCAACAAAGACAGACACTTCAGACATACAAATCAACAACGACACACACTTTAGACATACAAACAAACAAAGACATACACTATAGACATACAAACCAACAAAAACAAACACTTCAGACATACAAAACAACAATGACAAACACTTTAGACATACAAACAGAGAAAGACAGGCACTTTAGACATACAAACCAACAAAGACAGACACTTCAAACATACAAACCAACAAAAACAAACACTTCAGACATACAAACAGAGAAAGACAGGCACTATAGACATACAAACCAACAAAGACAGACACTTCAGACTTAAAAACCAACAAAGACAAACACTTCAAACATACAAACAGAGAAAGACAAACACTTTAGACATACAAACAGAGAAAGACAGACATACAAACCAAAAAAGACATACACTTCAGACATATAAACAGAGAAAGACAAGCACTTTAGACATGCAAACCAACAAAAACAGACACTTCAGATATACAAACAAACAAAGACAAACACTTCAGACATAAAAGCAGAAAAAGACATGCACTTTATACACACAAACCAACAAAAACAGACACTCTAGACATACACGCTAACAAAGAAAACCACTTCAGACATAAAAAAAAACAATCAAAATCACTACTTACATAAAAACAGAAAAATCCAGGCATTTCGTACATAAATACCATAAAAGCCAGACCATTCAGACCATATCAAATGAAAAGACAATCGCTAAAAAATCACAAACAGAAAAAAATATGCACATCCTACTTGCGAGGAATCAAAGACGGACTCTTCAGACATACAAACCATCAAAGTCAGGTACTTTAGAAATACAAACCAACAAAGATAGACACATCAGACATACAAATCAACAAAGACAGACACTTCAGACAAACAAACAGAGAAAGACAGGCACTTTAGACATAAAAACCAACAAAGACAGACACTTCAGACATACAAACCGACAAAGACAAACACTTCAGACATACAAACAGAAAAAGACAAACACTTTAGACATACAAACAGTGAAAGACGGACACTTCAAACATACTAACCAACAAATACAAACACTTCAGACATACAAACAGAGAAAGACAGGCACTTTATATATAAAATCCAACAAAGACAAACACATTAGACATTCAAACCAACAAAGTAAGGCACTTCAGATAGATCAACCGATAAATACAAACACTTAAGACATAGAAAAAAAGAAAAACAGACACTTTAGACATATATATCAACAAAGACAAACACTTCAGACATACAAACCACCAAAGAAAAACACTTCATACATACAAATAGAGAAAGACATTCACTTTAGACAAACAAAACAACAAAGACACACACTTCAGACATACAAACCAACAAAGACCGGCACTTTAGACATACAAACCAACAAAGATAGACACTTCAGACATACAAACCAACAAAGATAAACACTTCAGACATACAAACAGAGAAAGACAGGCATTTTAGACAAACAATCCAACAAAGACAGACACTTCAGACATACAAACCAACAAAGACAAACACTTCAGACATACAAACAGAGAAAGACAAACACTTTAGACATACAAACAGTGAAAGACAGACACATCAGACATACAAACCAACAAAGACAAACAATTCAGACATACAAATAGAGAAAGACAAGGACTTTAGACATACAAACCAACGAATACATACACTTAAGACATTCAAACTAACAAAGACAGACACTTCGGATATAAAAACAGAGATAAACATGCACTTTAGACATACAAACTAACGAAGACAGACATATCAGACATACAAACCAACAAAGACAAACACTCCAAAAATACAAACAGGGAAAGAGAGGCACTTTAGACATACAAACCAACAATGACGAACATGCTTAAGAAATACAAACCAAGAAAGACAAAAACATTTAGACATACAAACAGAGAAATACAACCACTTTAGACACACAAACAGTGAAAAACAGACACTTCAGACGTACAAACCAACAAAGACAAACACTTCAGACATACAAACAGAGAAAGACAAGCACTTTAGACATACAAACCAACAAAGACAGACACGTCAAACATACAAACTAACAAAGACAAAAACTTCAGACATACAAACAGAGAAAGACAGGCACAAACCAACAAAGACAGACATACAAATCAACAAAGACAAACACTTCAGACATACAAACACAGAAAGACAGACACTTTAGACATACAAACCAACAAAGACAGGCACTTCAGACATAAAAACCAACAAAGACAAACACTTCAGACCTACAAACAGAGAAAGACTTACACTTTAGACATACAAACCAACAAAGACAAACACTTCAGACATACAAATCAACAAAGAAAGTCACTTTAGACATACAAACCAACAAAGACAGACACTTTAGACATACAAACCAACAAAGACAAACACTTCAGACATACAAAACAACAAAGACAAACACTTCAGACATACAAACAGAGAAAGACAGGCACTTTAGACATACGAAGCATCAATGACAGACACTTCAGACACACAAACCAACAAAGATAAACTCTTCAGACATACAAACATAGAAAGACAGTCACTTTAGACATACAAAGCAACAAAGACAGGCAATTTACACATACAAACCAACAAAGACAGGCACCTCAGACATACAAACCAACAAAGATAGACACTTCAGACATAAAAACCAACAAAGACAAACACTGCAGAAATACAAAAAGTGAAAAACAGGCAATTTAGACATACAAACCAACAAAGAAATACACTTAATACATGCAAACCGATAAAGAAACACAGTTTAGACATACAAACATAAAAAGACACACCCTATAGACAAAAAAACAGAGAAAAATAGGCACATCGGACATACTAACCAACAAAGACAAACACTTCAGACATACAAACAGAGAAAGACAGGCACTTTAGACATACAAACCAACAAAGTAAGACACTTCAGACATACAAACAAACAAAGACAAACATTTCAGACATAGAAACAGAGAAAGACAGGCACTTTAGAAATACAAACAAACAAATAAATACAGATAAACATTACAAAACGATAAAAAAAAACACTTCAGACATACAAAGCAAAAACGATAAACTCAACAACCAATTTTCAGGAGACAGCCAAGCACATTATTCATGAAAAAACAAAAAAGCTGGTACATCAGCTCTACCAGCCAAACAAGAAAATACGTTAAAACATACAAACAGTGAACGTCGTACACTTTAGACATACAAAACAACAAAGACAGACACTTCAGACATAAAAACCAACAAAGACACGCACTTCAGACATACAAACAGAGAAAGACAGGCACTATAGACATACAAACCAACAAAGACAATCACTTTAGACATACAAACCAACAAAGACAAACACTTTAGAAATACAAACAGAGAAAGACAGACACTTCAGATATACAAAACCAACAAAAACAAATACTTCAGCCATACAAATAGAGAAAGACAACCACTTCAGACATACAAACCAACAAAGACAAACACTTCAGACATACAAACGGAGAAAGACAAACACTTTAGACATAGAAACAGACAAAGACAGACTCTTCAGACATACAAACCAACAAAGAAAAACACTTCAGACTTACAAGCAGAGAAAGACAGGCACTTTAGACATACAAACCAACAATGTCAGGCACTTCAGACATACAAACCAACAAATACAGACACTTCAGACATACAAACAGAGAAAGAAAGGCACTTTAGACATACAAACCAACAAAGACAGACACTTCAGACATACAAAGCAACAAAGACAAACACTTCAGACACACAAACAGAGAAAGACAAGCACTTTAGATATACAAACCGACAAAGACAGACACTTCAGACACACAAACCAACAAAAACAAACACTTCAGACATACAAACAGAGAAAGACAGGCACTTTAGACATACAAACCAACAAAGACAGACAAATCAGGCCAACAAACAAACAAAGACAAACACTTCAAACAAACACACATAGAAATACAGGAACTTTATATATGAAAACCAACAAATACAGATACTTTAGACATACAAAGCAACAGCGACAAACACTTCAGACATACAAACATAAAAAGAGAGGTACTTTAGACATACAAACCAACAAAGACAGACACTTCGGACATAAAAACCAACAAAGACAAACACTTCAGACATACAAAGATAGAAAGACAGGCACTTCAGACATACAAACCAACAAAGACAGACACTTCAGACATACAAACCAACAAAGACAAACACTTAAGACATATAAACAGAGAAAGACAGGCACTTTAGACATACAAACCAAAAAAGACCGACACTTCAGACATACCAACCAACAAAGACAATCAATTCAGACATACAAACAGAGAAAGAAAGGCACAACCGACATTCAAACCAACGAAGACTAACACTTCAGACATACAAACCAATAAAAACAAACCCTTCGGACATACAAACAGAGAAAGACAGGCACTTTATACATACAAATCAACAAAGACAAACACTTAAGACATATAAACTAACAAAGACCAACACTTCAGACATACAAAAAGAGAAAGACAGGCACTTTAGACATACAAACCAACAAAGACAGACACTTCAGACATACAAACCAACAAAGACAAACACTTCAGACATACAAACGTAGAAAGACAGGCAATTTAGACACACAAACCAACAAAGACAGACACTTCAGACATAAAAACCAACAAAGACAGAAACTTCAGACAAACGAAAGGATAAGGACAATCACTTTAGACATTCAAACAAACAAAGACAGATATTTCAGACATAGAAACCGAAAGAGACAAACAATTCAGACATACAAAAAAGAAAGACACACAGTACAGACATACAAACAGAGAAAAACACTCTCTTTAGACATATAAACCAACAAAGACAGACATTTCATACAAACAAACCAACAAAGACAAACACTTCGGACAAACAAACAGAGAAAGACAGACAATTTAGACATACAAACCAAAAAGGAAAGACACTTCAGAATTATAAAACAACAAAGAAAAACACTTTCGACTTACATATAGAGATAGACATTCACTTAAGACACACAAAACATCAAAGACAAACACTTCAGATAAACGAACCAACAAAGACATACAAACAGAGAAAGACATGCACTTTATACATACAAACCAACAAAGACAGACAGTGGGATATGCAAACACCCGCCCAGACCTACAAGCAAAAACAGTGAGAGTCACATACAAACACATAGATTCAAATATATAAACCGAGAAAGACACACTTCAGATATACAAACCATCAAAGACAAACACTGGGACTTGCAAACACCAACCCTGACAAACAGACAAATAGAGTGAGAGTCACATACAAATACATAGATTCAGTTATTCAAACCGAGAAAGACAGGCAGTGGGACAATCAAACACAAACCCAAAACGCACAAGCAAAAAGAGTGAGAGACACATGCATATACAAAGATTCAGACATACAAACCGAGAAAGACAGACACTGGGATAAGCAAACACCCACCCAGACACAGACAGGCAGAGAGAGTGAGAAAACACATACAAATACATAGATTCAGACATACAAACCGAGAAATACAGGCAGTGGGAGAATCAAACACCTGCCCGCACACACTGGCAAAGAGATTAAGAAACACATACAAATACGTAAATTCAGACACACAAACCGAGAAAGACATGCACTGGAATGCACATGCAACTGCAAAAAGTTATTTTCTTTGAAATGCTAGACTTGGAATATTTTTATTACGGTTTACATACAAAACAGTTAGGTTTCTCAACGTTTAAGTTAGGTTATCATGAACGCCCATGATAACCTAACCTAACCTAACTTAAACGTGGAGAAACCTAACTTTTCTGTATGTAAACCGTAATAAAAATATTCCAAGTCTAGCATTTCAAGCAAAATAACTTTTGCAGTTGCATGTGTATTCCAGTGCATGTCTTTCTCAGTTTGTATGTCTGAATCTTTGTATATGTATGTGTCTCTCACTCTTTTTGATTGTGTATTTGGGCGTGTGTTTACTTGTCCCACTGCCTGTCTTTCTCGGTTTGTATAACTGAATCTATGGATTTGTATGTGACTCTCACTCTATTTGTCTGTTTGTCAGGGTTGGTGTTTGCACGCCCCAGTGTTTGTCTTTGATGGTTTGTATATCTGAAGTGTGTCTTTCTCGGTTTGTATGTTTGAATCTATGTGTTTGTATGTGACACTCACTCTTTTTGCTTGTGTGTTTGGGCGGGTGTTTGCATATCCCACTGTCTGTCTTTGTTGGTTTGTATGTCTAAAGTGCATGTCTTTATCTATTTTTGTGTCTGAAGTGTCTGAGTTTATTGCTTTGTATGTCTGAATTGTCTGTCATTTACATTTTGTATTTATAAAGTGTCTAACGGTTTCTTTTCTCGTATCTAAAGTTTGGTTCATTGTTGCGTTTTATGTCTAAAGTGCCTATCTTTCTTCGTTTGTATGTCTAAAGGGTTTGTCTTTGATGGTTTTTATGTCTAAAGTGTCTGTTTTTATCTGTTTTAAATTTTGAAGTGTTTGTCTTTGTTGTTTTGTGTGTCTAAAGTTCATTTCTTTGTTGGTTTGTATGTCTAAAGCGCCTGTTTTTCTCTGTTTGTATGTTTGAAGTGTTTGTCTTTGTTGGTTTGTATGTCTGAAGTGTCTGTCTTTGTTGGTTTGTATGTCTAATGTCTAAAGTGCTTGTCTTTATCTGTTTGTATGTCTAAAGTACCTCTCTTTATATGTTTGTATGTTTAAAATGGCTGTCTTTTGTAGTCAGTTTGTCGAATGGGCTGTTATTACATTTTCTGTGTTTATAAACTGTTAGTATTTATTTGCTTGTATGTTTGAAGTTCTTGTGATTTTTTGTTTGTATGTCTGATGTACTGGTCTTTCTTGGTTTGTATATAAGTGTCTGTCTTTTGTTGGTTTGTATGTCTAAAATACCGGTCTTTCTCTGTTTGTATGTGTGATGTGTTTGACTTTGTTGGTTTGTATGTCTTTATTGTCTGTAATCGTTGGTTGGTTTGTCTAAAGTGCCTGTCTTTGTTGGTTTGTATGTCTAAAGTACCGGTCTTTCTCTATTTGTATGTCTGAAGTGTTTGTCTTTGTTGGTTTGTATTTTTGAAGTGTCTGTATTTGTTTGATTGTATGTCTAAAGTGTCTTTTTTTATCTGTTTGTATGTCTAAAGTGTTTGTCTTTCTCTGTTTGTATGTCTGAAGTGTTTGTCTTTGTTCGTTTATATGTCTGAAGTGTCTGTCTTTGTTGGTTTGTATGTCTAAAGTGCCTGTCTTTCTGTGTTTGTATGTCTAAAGTGTTTGTATTTTTGGTTTGTATGTCTGAAGTGTCTGTCTTTGTTTGTTTGTATGTCTAAAGTGTCTGTCTTTCTCTGTTTGTATGTCTGAAGTGTCTGTCTTTGTTTGTTTGTATGTATTAAGTTTCTGTCATTCTTTGTTTGTATGTCTAAAGCGCATGTCTTTCTCTGTTTGTATTTCTGAAGTGTATATCTTTGTTGGTTTGTATGTCTGAAATGTCTGTCTTTCTCTATTTATATGTCTAAAGTGTTTCTCTTTCTCTGTTTATATGTCTGAAGTGTTTGTCTTTGTTGGTTTGTATGTCTGAAGTTTCTGTCTATGTTGGTTTGTATGTCTAAAGTGCTTGTCTTCCTCTGTTTGCGTGTCTGAAGTGTTTGTCTTTGTTTTCTTGTGCCTTTTATGTGTTGGTCTTTGATTGTTTGTATGTCTAAAGTGTTTGTCTTATTCTGTATGTATGTGTGAATGTGTTTATCTTCTTTGTTTTGTATTTATGAAGTGTCTGTTCTTGTTGGTTTGTTTGTCTAAAGTACCTGTCTTTCTCTCTGTGTATGTCTGAAGTGTTTATCATTTTTGTTTTGTATGTCTAAAGTGTCTGTCATTGTTCGTTTGTATGTCTTAAGTACCTGTCTTTTTTGGTCTGTACGTCTAAAGTGTTTATCTTTGCTGGTTTGTGTGTCTGAAGTGCTGGTCTTTGTCTGTTTTTATGTCTAAGTGTCTGTCATTGTTGGTTTGTATGTCTGAAGTGTCTGTCTTTGTTGGTTTGTATGTCTAAAGTGCATGTCTTTCTCTTTTTGTATGTCTGAAGGGTTTTTCATTGTTGGTTTGTATGTTTGAGGTGTTTTGTCTTTGTTGGTTTGTATGTCTATAGTGTCTGTCTTTGTTGGCTTGTATGTCTAAGGTGCATGTCTTTGTTGGTTTGTAAGTCTAAAGTACCTGTCCTTCTCTGTTTGTATGTCTGATGTGTCTGTCTTTGTTAGTTTGTATGTCTGAAGTGTCTGTCTTTGTTGATTTGTGTGTATAAAGGGTCTATCTTTGTTTGTTTGTATGTCTGAAGTGTTTGTCATTGTTGATTTGTATGTCTGAAGTGTCTGTCTTTTTTTTGGTTTGTATGTCTAAAGTGCCAGTCTTTCTCTATTTGTATGTCTGAAGTGTTAGTCTTTATTGGTTTGTATGTCTGAAGTGTCTGTCTTTGTTGGTTTGTATGTCTAAAGTGTTTGTCTTTCTCTGTTTGTATGTCTGAAGTGTTTGTCTTTGTTGGTTTGTGTGTCTGAAGTGTCTGTCTTTCTCTGTCTGTATGTATAAAGTGTTTGTCTTTCACTGTTTGTATGTCTAAAGTGTCTTTCTTTGATGGTTTGTATGTCAGAAGTGTCTGTCTTTGTGGGTATGTATGTCTAAAGTGCCTGTTTTTCTCTGTTTGTATAGCCGAAGTGCCTTTATTTGTTTTTGTGTATTGCTGTAGCTTATCTCTTTGTTTGTTTACATATATATTAAACATGTCTATCCCGGGTTGTAAGTGCGAAGTGTCTATCTATGTTGATTTTTCAGTCTGTTTTTTTTTTTTTTATTGGTTCGTTTTTCTAATGTGCCTATCTTTCTCTGTTTGTATGTCTAAAGTGTTTGTCTTTGTTGGTTTGTATGTCTGAAGTGTCTGTCTTTGTTGGTTTGTATGTCTAAAGTGCCTGTCTTTCTCTGTTTGTATGTGGGTGAAAAAGATGAGTACTTCAAGTTGTAAAATTGGTTTAGGAGGGATATTATGTAGAGAACTGCTTCTGAAAATATATAATAAAGCCTTTTTAAAGTCTTGCTTAGTGTTGGGGTGTACAAAAAGCTGTAAAGTAAAGTTGTGGGTGAAAAGGATGAGTATTTCAAGTTGTAAAATTGGTTTAGGAGGGATATTATCTGAAGTGTTTGTCTTTGTTGGTTTGTAAGTCTGAAGTGTTTGTCTTTGTTCGTTTGTATGTCTAAAGTGCATGTCTTTCTCTGTTTGTATATAGGTGAAAAGGATGAGTACTTCACATTGTAAAATTGGTTTATGAGGGACATTACGCAAAGAACTTGTTCTGAAAAGATATAATCGGGGAGAGCCAAAAAGATGGGGGGCCTTCTGTGTCTCAAGTGCGCAAAAAAAAAGTATTGAAAAATGGGGGACTCGGGGGAGGGGGATCTTTGGGGGCCCGGTGGAGAGGGAGGCCTTTGGGGGCCCAGGGGAGGGGGCCCTTATGGGGCCCGGGGGGAGGGGGGCTCTTTGGTGTTGGTGTAGAGGACCTTACAATACTGTTCAAATTGAACTTGTGTATTATAACGACCACAGAGTTTCACCCCAAATCATCTTCTAAAATGTCTCAAACTGTTTCACCCAAAAAATCCCTAAAATGTCTCAAACTGTTTAGCCCAAATAATCCCCTAAAAGTAATCCCTGCGTGTTTCTTTGTTTCGGCATCCCTGCGCTGTTACATTTGAAATTCCCAGGAAACCATTTCCCGCGTAAAATATATTTAATTTATCTCTCAGACTTAAGGACCAGAGAAGCCATATTTAAAAATAGAATATTGATTTATCTGTCAGACCTAAAGACCTGAGAAGCCATATTTAAAAATGAAATCCCCTCATGATAGAATTCCCCAACGATTATGCAAATCAATTTCTTAGAAATCCTGTCCCCTCTAGTGGATCAATACACTTAGAAACATCCCCTGATTGACCTGGAAAAAAGATACTTTTAAAGTACCAAATAGTACCTTTCTTATCTGGCAATAGGGTATACTTCTGTCACGAGTAGTACCTGGCTCCCTACTATAGTTATCATATTTTCGACCATGCTGAACAAAATGGCTATCTCAAAATTTTGATAGGGTGACTTTGGGAAAAAAAATGAACGTGGAAGGGGGCCTAGTTGCCCTCCATTTTTTGGTCACTTAAAAAGGGCACTAGAACTTTAAATTTCCGTTCGAATGAGCCCTCCTACGATATTCTAGAACCACCGGGTCAATACGATCACCCCTGGGGAAAAAAACAAATAAACAAGCATCCGTGTTCTTTCTTCTGGCAAAAATACAAAATTCCACATTTTTGTATATAGGAGCTTGAAACCTCCGCAGTAGGGTTCTCTAATACGCTGAATATGATGGTGTGATTTTCATTAAGGTTCTATAACTTTTAGAGGGTCTTTCCCCCTTTTTTCGAAAATCAGCCAAATTTTCTCAGGCGCGTAACTTTTGATAGGTAGGACTGAACTTGATGAAACTCATATATTTGAAATCAGCATTAAAGTCTGAATCTTTTGATGTATCTATTGGTATCAAAATTCCGTTTTCTACAGTTTCGGTTACCATTGAGCCGGGTCACTCCTTACTTACAGTTACGACGAACTGTTTGACTATCATCGCTGTCTACTCTATCAAGTTTCAATAGTGTAAAACAACTCTTTTCAGTAATAGAGTAATTTCAATAAAAACTAAAAACAAAAACTATAATTGCACAGTTAATTCTTTAAATAATGTTTATTTAAATAATCTCTACTGTGAAAAAAAATATATCTAGTATTCCTGGTATTATCCATTTAGGCAAGAACAACTTCTGGAAGAACTACATCCACAGACAGTGCACGATTGGAAGCATTACAGAGGGCGAAAGCAAAGCGTATTTTTTCTATAACTACAACAGCATCACAGAACAAAACTATTTTCATATTGGCACAACCCGATCTATCATAATATAACGTAAATAAGCACAAATAATTTACCTTACTTATGAGATTGATTGGATTTGCTTATAGCATAATATACCCATGTTTGCAAACTTCAAGGAATTAAATTGACATCCAAATGCTTATTTTTACTTGTAAAAAGAAAAATACGTGAAAACTTCTGAAAAACAGGGATATCAACGAGGCACACTTGTGCCTCTTTAAAGAGGCGACCCACCGCACTGTAAATCGATTTCCGGTCCTAGAGGTCTCAGAGAGACGGCTGTGATTGCATTTTGTAGCCTAAGCTCAAACTAACAAACGTGCAAAATTTCATCCTCCTCCGACTTTATTTTCATGGGGTAAACTGGGCTGGAAGTTTCGACCATCCCACCACAGCCCCCCTTTAACGTTGCTGAAATTTAAAGGTTAAGCTTTCCTAGGTCCCGGGAGCTTATCCTCGAAATTTCAGCTCAATCCGATCACTCCTTCCAAAAACCAGATATAGCCACTTAATGTTCATTTCTCTTTTTTTTATTAGCCACGCCTACAGGCCACAGTTGGCAATGGATCCTGGTGAATGAGGATTCATTCGAAGTGGAATTCGACCTGTTAGGGCCTTTTGATATTTTCAGACCGAAAAAATTATCCCCCGAATCTATATTTATGACAAACCTCGTTTTCCTATAAGAGCCCATGTTAAATTTTCCCACCACAGCCTTCCTTTAAGGTTTTCCGATCAGGCTGAAATTTAGAAAATAAGTTTTCCAGGGGCTTGGAAGCTTATCCTCGAAATTTCAGCTCAATCCGATCAATCCTTCCCTGTTTTACAAAAACCAAATATCATATTTTGTGGGGATTTGCTTGCGTCAAAAATAGATTCCACACACTAAAAATACAAGAACAGTTGTGTCTCTTTGGTACAGTTGTCAATACTACTGACTGTCAGGCGGAAGACCCGGGCTCAATTCCCCGTCAGAGGACATTTTTTATATACTGAATTAAAGTTTAAAAAAGAAACTCAGTTTCTTTTTTAAATTATTTGAAAAAAACTACGTTTTTTAAAGAGTTAAAGAGGCTGAGTTACAAGGTCGAACCTTAAAACGTACAGGGATTAGGAGGCACAGTTGGGGGGCTGTTAAAGAGGCTGAGTCAAAAGTTCAACCCTAAACCCTTACCTAGTTTAAAAGGTATTGTGTGAGGGTGGCCGCCCCCCAAACCCCCGCGTCCGTATATTAAAGGGGATGGACCCACTTTAGGTTATTGCTCTATAAGCTCTATTATAAGTGTCTCATAACCATGATTTTAAACAAATAAAAACTTTAGCATGAAGAACGAGGCTTTGAGGTTATATTGAATATAATGTTTAAAAAATATAATCAGTTTCTTTTTTAAATCCAATCTATTAAATCCTTCGGCTCAACAGGCGTCTCCAGAAGAATATCACAGTCGGCCTTCAAGTTACAGGTAAGTCTCCACTGCTTTGGTAACATTATTTGAAAAAACTACGTTTTCTAAAGAGTTAAATAAGTAATAAACTGTACAAAAACGTGCAGAAATTATTTGAAAAAAAACTACGTTTTCTAAAGAGTTAAAGAGGCTGAGTCACAAGTTCGAACCTTAAAACGTACAGGGATTAGGAGGTGCAGTTGGGGGGCCACCGCCCCCCCCCAAACCCTCCGCTTCCGTATATGAAAGGGGCTGTGCCCTCCTCAACGCCTCGCTCTTTACACTAAAGTTTGACTTTCTTACAACTCTTTTTTTTAAACAATAAAAACTTTAGCGTAAAGAGCGAGGCGTTGAGGAGGGCACAGTCCCTTTCACATACGGAAGCGGGGGTTTGGGGGCTGGCAGCCCCCCAACTGCACCTCCTAATCCCTGTACGTTTTAAGGTTCGAACATGTGACTCAGCCTCTTTAACTCTTTAGAAAACGTAGTTTTTTTCAAATAATATCAATAAAAAGCGTGAAATATTCGCACAATCAAGATAATTGATCCACATTTTTAAACTAAATTATTAAAATAACTTTAGAAGTACCGGAAAAACTATTTTCATATGGGCGCAGTGTTATCTGAAAGGGTTATAGATAGAGGCAAGCGCACTACCTGTAGTGGCTTTAGATAGGAGCGACCGTAGTAATAAATATTCTAATTAGGTCATTCATCATTAAAAATTGAGCCAAAAGTGACAGGACCATAGAATTATTTACACTAATTAGGCAATTCAACAATCAAAAGTTACAGGACAGTCGTATCTGGAAGGTCACAACTACCCAACAAAGGATTTCAAAGTTTTGTTCACATAGTATAGTATAATATTATGTAGTTATATACTATCTAATAGGGGAGAAGTCCTTGGGTCTTTTCTTAGAAGACTGGGAGGTGTAATTCAAACCCAAAAAATGGGGTTTGAAACCCAAATTATCCAATTTTCGTTGAGAAGTTCTTAAGAAAAATAGGGAAGAAGGTATGAACACGGGACTTAAATTCGTCAAATCAGGACTTTCATCCTAAAACATTGCCAAATTTTAAAATTAGATTTGATGAAACATTGATTCTTGAAACGCTTATTTACAGATTGACTGGTTCCCCTGTGACGCAGATCAAGAGCAAATACTGCTAGACTATGCGAGGCATGTCCAGGTTCTGGGCAAAAGCTATCATTTTTAAAAAGTAAGAAAAATGTGACTGTATGAACTACAGACCAATAAGCCTGATAATCGGCAAAGTCAATCGGCAAAGATTCTTACAAAAATACTCCTTGAGTGACTGAATTCTCAAACATATTTATCATAGAGGAATATCAGCCGGCTATCAAAAAGTTTGTTATTCGTTACACTATAGACCAGGTTTTCGCAACTCGGCAACTGATGAAGAAATAAATCTAGTATCGCAAAAGAACTGCTATTACTTTTAATCAATTTCAAGCACGATTTTGGCTTGTACGGCGTAAAAGGCTCTAGCGGATTCTACTAAACTACAGTCCCTAAAAATGTTATATTTTTGATTAAGGACACATATTCTAAGTTCAATAGCCAGTCCAGACATCTGAGGGACTAACTAGGGAATTTCTTTCATCTGCAGGTGTTTTGCGGGGTTGTCTCTTCTCTCTCCACCTTTTCAACCTATTCCCGAACACAGCACTGCCATTTGCTGAAACTAAAGATGATCAAATGATTGGTGCGAAACCAATTGACAAACTGGCATAGGCAAATGATTTTATGAAAATTAATAACCTAAAACACCTTTTCTTCAAGTAGACAGTGGTTAACTCCTGTCAACAACTAAAGCCTTTAGGATGACCATTTATACAGCCAAATCAAGGTCACACGGATGTCTAGAGATTCTGCAAAGAACTGTACAAAAAGCGATTAAAATAGAGGTAGTTGAAAACGTTGATTCCTTTGTTTACCTAGGCAACCTTATCACTTCTAACATTGATCACTCAAAACCGATCAGGCGAAAGCTTGGCTAGTTGGAGCTTCGAGAGCCTACTACCGATCTGAAAAAGTAAAGCACTCTCGATGTCTTTGAAGATCTGTCTATTTAACTTTCTAACAATCCCCATAGAATTATACTCAAATGAAATCTCGTCAATAAGGTTCGATGATGAAACTAACCAAAAGACACTGTGTGCATTCAGGTTTTCAAAATGGCGTATCTGTCATATCTCAGGAACGGCTGAGGGTATTAAGTTGCAACTTTCACGATATTTAAGGGGGGTGTTCAACTAACCAAAAGATACTATGATCATCTAGGCTGTCAAAAAAGCACATCTTCCAGATCTCAGGAATGGCCAAGGGTATTAAGTTGGAACTTTGAGGGTATATTAAGGAGAATGTTGACAAAATGAAAACACTTAGTACATTCAGTTTGTCAAAATGGCATGTATGCAATGTCTCAAGAACCAAGAAGGGACAATAGTCCGATACAACGGCCCTTTTGTATCACCAGTTGTTCTTAAAGTATTGGGCCAAAATCCAAACTATAGCGTAAACAGCAAGGGGCTGAGGAGGGATCAGTCCTTCTA
The DNA here is from genome assembly GCF_049724085.1 of Artemia sp. Qi Xiang Cuo. Taxonomy (NCBI): domain Eukaryota; kingdom Metazoa; phylum Arthropoda; class Branchiopoda; order Anostraca; family Artemiidae; genus Artemia; species Artemia sp. Qi Xiang Cuo. The sequence continues at coordinate 55,285,476 of NC_142794.1, forward strand.
ACATACTCAGGAATTTCTGTTTGTTTTAAGTTTTAATGTTGCTCCTTTAAGCTTTAAGTTTTTTGTTTTAAGTTTTAATGTGGACTACCAGCACCAGAATCCCCCTGAGTTCTTGCTGTTAAATTGCATGTATTTATAATTGTAAAATAATTTGTAGCGTCCCTCTTTCAGTATTTCTGCTTAAGCATTAAAATGTTGGATTGTAATTAAAATTTTGGACAAAACAGTTTAATATTTAGTCACTTTTGTCGTGACTTTTGATCCTCTACGTGGCTGAAGCCATCGAGACTTCTATAATAGGATTCTCAGATGCTTTAACACACGTATTCATATGTTTAATTACATTGAAGCTCTGTATATGAACAAGAAAAGACAAAACTGTTATTTACAATTAGTGATAACTTTAAGTTCTTGGTAGTCCCTCAGCATCAATGATAAAGGTGTAGAACACAAATATTTCTAGGAATCAAGAAGAATTAGAAATCGATTATTGCATCCCCACCCCTTCCCCAAAACTCATTCCACATTTATCTAAAAACTCGATGAGAGTTAGGATATTTGGGTATTGAAATGAATTTTTTGAGGCATGTGCCACCCAGCCTCTGAAAAATAACCCACCTTGCTTCCTTCATAATATGAAGAAAATCAGTTTAGTTGAACGAAGCTTTGAAATGAATGTCAGAAACATATTTTCTGCAATAAAATGAGAGGTACCACGAATTTATTCAGGCTTAGTCTAAATAAAGGGAGATGAGAAATAAATTCATATCCTCCCTCGACCTCTTTCTACATTAACATGAAGACTCAAGGAGATTTAAAAATTTCAGCATGGAAGTGCACTCTCTTAAGCGTCTGGTACCCCCTCCCCCTTGCCTACAAAATGACCCATTACCCCTCCATCATAATAGTTGATGCGTTTTTGTACATTACTAAAAAACAATTTCATTGAAAAAAAGTGAGTCAACAAAGTTAAATAAAACATGATAAATGTCCAAATTAACCAATTTATCTTGTATGGACTCTGTGATTTTTCAGGAACGAATGCACGACCGGCGGCATTACTTGCTGTGCAACTAGGAAGCTCATTTTATGGCTTTTCATACTTTTAAATCCATCGGCTATCTCATAATTTTCAATCGATAGGAAATCGGTCCTCCATGGGGCGAAATCATAATTTGTTGACACAAAATGGCCGAAAACGTCACTTTCCCATGACACAATCTTTTCGCTTACTTAAGAAGGGCACTAGAACTTTTGATTTCCGTTCTAATGAGTCTTCTCTGTATTTTCTAGGACCACCGATTCGATATGATTTTCCACGGGGACAAAAATAAATGAACACGCATCAGAGACGTTTCCCCTGGGGGAAAAATAAGCAAAATTCCACATTTTTCCATTAGGAGCATAGACCTCTACATCAGGATTCTCTGATATGTTTAATCTAATGGTGTGGTTTTCCTTATAATCTTATGTCTTTTTTTTTTTTTTTTTTTAATTAGGCAATTTTTTTTCAAACTCGTGACTTTTGATGTGTAATTTTATACATTTGGAATCAGCAAAAAACGTCAATATTTTGATGAACTAATTCTTTTATCAAAGCTATTACCTATTTATTTATTAATTACTGATTATTTATTAACTATAAATATGTATGAAATTTTTTAATTTTTTTAAGTTTCGTTTATTATTGGTCCGAATCACTCCTTACTTACAGTTCCTTAGCACGAACTGTTTGGTTATTATTTAACTTTATTTCTGCTCGTATTTGATTTAATGTACTTCTCAACTTCTTTTTGAAAACATTTTTCACGGAAAAGTTTCTTTTTAAATTAATTGCAAGAAAAAGAGTCGACAACAAACGGACATGTAAAATAAATAATTGCCTTTTTTTTTTTTTTTTTTTTTTAACTTTAAGTTCTCGACTATAGTCAATCTTACGTCATTAGACTCAGACCAAAAGCGATTTTACTAATTAATATTTAGAGCAATCAGTAAATCTATTGAGGACGGCCTCTTAGCTTAATAGAGACCAGATACTGTGTGCGTCAAATTAAGAACTGCGAGAACCAAAGTAACGACTTTGGCTCTCTTGAAAACCCCCATGGGCCTCGTCAAAAGTTTCCTTTCATTCCTGGCCAAGCGATATAAGTAAGGCGTTGTCACGGTAACTTGAGGGATTAAAAGACTTCCAATGTACTTGATTTCCAGCGGAGAAAGGTGAGCAGAGAAATACATTATTCAGAAAGAATAGTTCAGTTAAATGCATGCAGAGAAAACCAGGTACAGCAATAAGCAGTAAGATTAATTAAGAAACGCCAGAATTTGTTTTGGCGATGATACTTCAGAAATATGTCTCATTTTAACCATCTACAGGATCCAGTAGCGGGAAATTAGTGAAGAACGAGGTCCCTCATTTTTTCATTTTTACACGGCCACGCCCAATACGGTAAATTATCATAACACCAGGGGAAAAGGCTCATCCATTCAAAATTTCAACACTCTGGCGCCCTTTCTAAGTGCAGAAACCTAAGTTGACCTGACACTGTAGGTTTACTGGGTGTCCTTGCAGCCCCAAATGGCCGCACTAATTGCTTCGAAAAAAACCAAAAACATGAATCTAGGGGCAGACTAGTTTCCTCAGTCTGAGATTTCAAAGAGAGATGTACCTAGTGGAACAATGGTTTCTATGACCTCTCCGTCCCCACCCCCCTAAAAAAAACCTGAATTTTACAAAATTTCTCGTTATTTCTTTTTAAAATTATCTATTTATTTATCTCTCCACCAGGAAAATTTCCTGCACGCGTGCCTGGTCTCAATAAAAAAATGATTTTAACAAAAATTTATACATCAAAAAATTTTCTTTCCAAGGGAACTGGAAATACAGAACATCCGTGAAGTTTAAAGTTCAGATAAAAAAAAACTTAGATTAAAAAAATCGAGTATTTTTTAAAGGGGGGAAATACCCCCAAAAGGGGATTAAAACATCAAATTCATCATGTCCAAGAACCAGATTCCTGAGATTTCGAGTTTCTAAAGGCAAAAAATGTAAATTTTGCATTTTTTTTTCCAAATGTTTGTTCTTGGACACTATTTACGTCCTTTTTCCTCATGGAATCACGGTGAATCCACATTTGCACAATACATTAAGTTCAAGGTATTTATAAATTTTTCACTCCAAGAAAATTTGCTTAGTTTCAGAAAAGGAGGAAAACATACCCTTAAAATACAGAGAAATCCTCATAAAAATAATGACATCAAGTTTAGCGTATCAGTGAACCCTATTGCTAATGTTTCAAGTCCCCATGCCAGTTTGCATGGCTTTTTTTTCTATCACATTATCGTATCGAATGGGATCGTAAAATATCAAGAGTGGGGTCATTAAAAGAAAAATATTGAGACCTTATGGTGCTGCTTTTTAGTAAGGAAAGAGATCTTAGCACAGCGAAATGACGTTTTCCACCATTTCGTGATAAACAGTAGTTTTGACCCAAATAATGGAAAAATGCTAATTATTAGAATTCTAAAATAGCCAACCATTTATAATCACTAAAAAGCTTGCATTTTGCCCAGTCAGTTGTAGAAAGCTTGATGTCACTCGGTAGGACATTGGTCCTTAAAGACACTATCGGCATTTCCTATCTACAAAAATCGAGATATCATATTTCTTCCTAAAAAGGAGTCATCGGTGGGTGTTTGTTAGTTTTTCTTCCCAGGAGTGACCGTACCGGACCAATGGTCGTATAAGTCATTCAAATTTTAATGACTATTGCCCATTTTAGGGGTAACACACTATTGTCGCCTGAGTAAAGAGCCCTGTGGGTTCAACGTATTTATGTTTTCCCTACCCCTTTGTATAAAGAATGAGGTTGTAAAAACTTAAGAAAGAGCTTATTTGATCACGAAACAGAAGTCCTAGTGACCTTTTCAAGTGGAAAAGTGATTAATGGGGAATAAACCTCCCTTCTGAGCCCTTTTTTGTCTCCAGGTACCATCGTAACCCTCTATGGTAGCAGATCAAACCTTTTTGATAACTACTTTGTTCAGAAAGGTCGGAAGGTCTAACTAGTATGTCTATAGGGTATACCGCCCCTCCCAAACCCCAATGGTAATAAACCTAAATCATGTAAATCAACAGTTGTTCACAAATAGGCTTTAACATAACTAATGACATTCCACTAAAGAAGTTTTTTTTTAAAGAAAAGTGAAGTGCTACACTAAACCCAAAACGAGCAGAAATAAAGTCAAATACTAATTCAGAGGTAAAATGAACATCAATCCCTAATGATAAATAAGCAAAGACTAAAACGAACAGAAACTGTGATAATAATCACGTCAAACACAAATCGAATAGAAACTACAGCAAACTGGTGCAGAGCTATCGCGTCCCATGCCTTCTAAAGACTGGAACATCATTTGCGCTTTATTGAAAATAATTTTCATGTTGAACTGTGTGTTTTCTTTCTCCTAGAATCAACAGAAGAAAATCTAACGTTATAAAAAAGGAAACGTTTAAAATGTGTTTAGTTTTCAGTAAAGGACAAATGACGAGGTCTTTAAAAGGCATAGGGGAGGGGGGTCAGCACTACTCCTGTTTGGAGTAGTTTCTGTTCACTCAAGATTGATTTGGTTATCTAGTGATTTATTTGGATCGCAACATCAGTCGAAAGTTGTCAGAGTCGCAGCCACAAGTAGTCGGAGACATAAATAGTCACAGTCACCAGTAGTGGCAGTACCAAGAAATCCCACTCACGGTCACAAGTAGTACTAGTCACAGACACGAGTAGTCGCAGTCGCAAGTATTTGCAGTCAATTTCTCAAGTAGTCGCAGTCAGAGTCATTTCTAGTCGCAATCCCAATCACAATTAGTCATAGTCATAAGCAGTCGCACAGTCGCAAGTAGTTGAAGCCGAAGTCACAAGCAGTAGCAGTCAAAAGTAGCCGCAGTCATAAGTAATCGCGGTGAATCACGGTCACAGTTACAGTAGTAGTGGTTGCAGTAGTAATAATAAAATTCGTACAGTGTCCTTTGGTTAGTTCAAGATCCCTATCAACATTGCCAGAAAATTCTTTAACTTAATCCCCTAAACTGTCCCTGTTTTATTGCTAATCCGCCCTTTTGACAACCTTGTGGGCCACAATTTGACTCTGGTGGGGAGGGGGTAGTGAACTGAAAATACTACGTGTATCCCTACTATCTTGTTTATCCCAAGGAAAACCGAAAACGACAATACACTACATAAAGAAGAGCAGTGCTAACGCTCTCTGTGCCTTCCAAAGATTAGAACGTAATTTGCAGCTCATTTTTGGTTTAATTTACCTCTTTATTTGTCTTTGATACAACTTCTTTGGCAAAATTTCTTTTTTTAAATTAATCTCTCTTCGTTATTTATTGACAAATTCTTTTTCATGGATAAAAAAAAAATCTTAAATTTTTAGGGTTTTTTCTTTATAAGAGTCTAGATTTCAGCTTATTATTTACATGTTGGACAACATTTTGTAAAAATTTTCAATAATAGTTGCATTATAATACTTTGGACGGATGGGTAAAGGGAAAACGGCTCAAATATATGGGTTGAAAATCTGCATGATCTTTGGGACTGTATAGAGCCTAAGTAACTCGATACTCCATCATGTTACAACCTTGAATATAGAAAAATAACGAACAACCGCCCCCTCCACATTTCCTAAAAGTTTCCACTTAATTTCGTTGACCTTTCCTGAGATTTCACAGATATACCCTTTTGACAACCTTGGACAAATACAGAGCATTTTAATAAGTTCAATTTCTCACTTAACATGTCCTGACAATTTTAATTTAGTACCTTTAGCCGTTCTTTAGATATCTTAGACATGGCCTTTGGAAAAAAAATGGATACACATAGGGTCTTTTGATGTAGTTTAACATCCCCAACAACATACCATCAAGTTCCAATATAATACTCTGAGTTTTTAGTGGAATATTGCTCAGCCATCCTTTGGACAATCTGGACACATATAGTTTATTTCAATTTAGTTTTGAATCCCTCTCAACTGTCCCTGAAAATTGCAACTTGATACACTATTTCATTCCTAAGATACTGCATCTGTGTCATTTTGACAACCTGGACTACCGACAACCATAGCTTCTGTCGTATTTGCAATTGAAACAGCTCGTAACAACAAGAAAGTAGTCATTGCCAATGCCATTATACACTTTAATTCTCTTCTCTTCAAGCCACAGCTCAAGTAGCAAGAATAACCTCTGCTTTTTTTCTTTGTTGGTAAGGAATTCTTCCTTCATAACTGAAAATGGTATAGAAGGTGAGGAGTCGATTTCACGGCCAGAGGTCTCTTTTTTTCTTTTTCGTTGAGTGTAGTCTGTGGTCAAAGGTTCACAGCTATACCATCAGATAATATCTGCATATTTTAAATGTTGCCTTAAGAATTAAGCAACTTAGCTCTCACATAAGATAGCTATACTAGCCTAAGTATCCCCATAAGATAGCTCTACTAGCCAAAAAATCATAGGCCGCGCAATAGCGCTGCCTAAGCGAAGAGCGAAGTGGGCACAATGTATTACTTTTTTTTTTCTGACCAAGGCACTTCGTATAGAAGGAGTTGTAGTAGATACTTCGAAAGCTAATTCGATTGTAAATAGGAAGTTCTAGTGCCCTTTTTAAAAATCAAAAGTGATTGGAGGGCAACCCCAAGGTCATCATTTCCCAAAACATATCCAATCAAAACTTTGAGATAGCTATTTTGTTCAACATAGCTGAAAAGTCCAGTAAATATATGTTTGGAGATGTAAATCTCCCCCCCCCACAGCCCACAGGTTAAGGGCTATAGGTTATGCTTTTTGCCAATTATTGGTGTATAAGGTTTTTATGGAAGGGGTGGTCGCAACAACCAGGGGGGGGGGCACATTTGATTCGAAATCGGAAGCTCTAGCGCCCTTGTTAAGAGTCAAAAGTGATCGAAGGGTAATTAGCCAAAGCCGCGCCCTCTTTTCCCCGAATGCATCCAATCGAAATTTGGATATAGCCATTTTGTTCAAAGTAGTCTAAATATCATATAAAAAGGCCTCCGGGGTTGACACAACCTCCAAAAGCCTAGGGGTAAAGTTTGTAAGTTATTTCCCAGGGACTGTAGCGTTTTATGGAAGAGAAAGTCGTATAAACTTTGAAAAAGGCTCATTTGATTGGAAATTGAAAGTTTTAGTTTCCTTATAAGAGTCAAAAGTGATCGGATGGTAACTAGCCCCCTCCCAACAACCTCTTTTCCCTAAATGCATCCGAACGAAATTTGAGATTGCCATTTTGTTTAGAATAGTCCGAAGATCATATAGAAATGCCTCCAGGGTTGACACAAACCCTAGGCCCAAGGGCATGAGTTGTAAGTTATAACGAGGGGGCATGTAAGGTTTTTATAGAAGGGTTGATCGCATAAACCTCGGAGGAAGCTCATTCAATTGGAAATAGAAAATTCTAGTGCCCTTTTCAAGAGTCAAAAGTGATTGGGAGAAACATTTATCCCTCCCCCGCAAAATACCCTTTTTTTCCAAATGCATCAGATCAACATTTTGAGATAGCCATTTTGTCAAAAATAGTCCAAAGGTCAAACAACTATGCTTTCCGGTTTGACAAAACCCCCACAGGGCAAGGGCTGTCAGTTACGCAAGTTGCCCATTGTTGACATACAAGGTTTTAACAGAAGAGATAGTCGCATAAACTTCGAAGGAAGCTCTTTCGATTCGAGATACAAAGTTCTAGTTCCCTTTTTAAGAGTCAAAAGGGATCGAAGATCAATAAGCCCCCCCCCCTCCGCGCCCTTTCCCCTCAAATGCTACCGATCAAAGTTTTGAGAAAGGCATTTTGTTTAAAATAACCCGAAAATCAAATAACTATGGTTCCAGGATTATTAATTTCCCCCAGCCCTCGGGGCAAGAGCAATAAGTTACGCTAGTTGCCCATTGTTAGCATATAAGGTTATTATGGAAATAGTGGCCATGTAAGCTTTGGAGGGGGCTCATTCAATTAGAAATCGAGTTCTAGTACCCTTTTAAGAATCAAAGGTGATCGGAGGGTGACCAGCCTCCCTCCCCTTACGATTTCCTTCTTCAAATGCATCCAATAAAACTTTTGAAAACCATTTTGTCCAAAATAGTCCAAAGTCAAATAACTATAACTCGGTGATCGGAGGGCAACCAGCCCCCCTCCCCAAGTGCAAAAGCTTCCAAAACATATCCAATCGACATTTCAAGATAGCTATTTTGTTCAGACTAGTTAAAAGGTCTAGTAAATATGTCTTTGGGGATGCCCCCCCCCCCGCAGCACACTGGGCAAGGGCTATAAATTATGCTAGTTGCCCATTATTAACATAGAAGGTTTTATGGAGGGGATGGTCTTATAAACTAGGAGGGGCTCATCAAATTGGAAAACGGAATTTCTAGTATTCTTTTTAAGGATCAGAAGTTATCGGAGTGCAACTAGCCCCCCGCTCAAGTACTCTTTTCCCAAAATGTATCTAATCGAAATTTTGAGATAGACATTTTGTTCAAAGTAGTCCAAAAATTATTTAACAAGGGTTCCTGTATCGACACAATCCCCCAGAACCTGGGGTGAAGGGTTGAACGTTATCCCCCGAGGATATACCAGTTTTTATGGAAGAGGTATTTTTATAAACTTCGGAGGAGGCTCGTTCAATTTGAAACTGAAAGTTCCCTTTTTAAGAGTAAGAAGTGATCAGAAGGCAACCAATCGCTCACTGCCCTTTCCTCAGAACACATCCAATCAAATTTGAGACATCTATTTTCTTCAAAATTGTCCAAAGGTCAAATAACTATGGTTCCAGGTTTTATAATTCCCCCTAACCTTCGGGACAAGGGCCATTGTTAAAATATAAGGTTTATATAGAAAGGGTGGTCGTGTAAACTTTGGGGGGGGGGGGGGCTCCTTCAATTAGAAGTCGAAAGTTCTAGTTCCCTTTTTAAGAGTTGAAAGTGATCGGAGGGCAACCAGCCCCCTTCCCCTGGCACCTCTTTTTTTTACTAAAATGTATCCGATCAAAATTTTGAAATAGCGATTTTGTTCAAAAAAGTCCGAAAGTCAAATAAATATAGCTCAGGGGTTGACAAATCTCCCCAGACCCTGGGGCAAGGGCTATAACTTATACAAGTTGCCTCTATTTAGGTATTGGAGGGTTTTTGTGGAACGGTTGGTCGTATAAGCTTTGGAGGGGGCTCATTTGATTGGAAATTGAAAGTTTTTGTTCCTTTTTAAGTGCCCTTTTAAGAGTCAAAAGTGATCGGAGGAAAACCACCACCCCTCCCCCTCCAGCGTCAATCGGTTCCCCAAACACATCTAATAAAATTTTTTAGAAAGTTATTTTGTTGAGTATAGTTAAAAAGTCCAGTAACAATGTCTTTTGGGCTATCGACCCCACGCCCACAGCCCACGGGGCAAAACCTGCATTGTCTGCAGTTCGCTCCTTGTTTACATTTAGTATTTGCTATTGAAAATGTCGGCATGTTTAACCTTTAGTTTCCAAAAATACAAAAGGCATTTAGGTGAACCTTTAAAAGAATATTGAGGGGCGTGTGGAACTAAATCAAAACACATTATGTACAGATGGGTTGTCAAAAGGGCGTAACTCAGGAATGACAGAGCGTATTAATCTTGAACTTTCAGGAAAAAGGAAGGGGAAGGACAAATTCATCAAAAAAGCAATATTTACATGATACTACTACTACTACAACTAAAACAACTACCACTACAATTACTGCTTCTGTAGCAAGTACTACCCAGGCTGAGGGTATTAAAGTGTAAATGTGAGGAGACTTTGAGGGGGAAATTGAACTAAATCCAAACATACTATGTGCATATAGGGGATTTTCAATTGGCCAAAAGGCAACATGTGCATACTACTACTGCTCCTACTACTACCGCTACTACAATGATGCTAGTACTATTGAGACTAAGGGTACCAAAGTAAAATTTAAGAGAATACAGTGGGGAAATTCAAATTAAATCAAAAGACCCCATTTGTATGCAGATTGTCGCAAGAATTGTCTTCGGTATAGATCAGGGCATTGTGGTCGAACTATCAAGGAGTCCTTAAAGGAAAAGATCAGTTGACCAAAAGGCAATATTTGCACGCCAATACTACTATTACTACTGCTACGACTACTACCTTAACGTCTCGCTCTTTACGCTAAAGTTTTTTATTGTTAAAAAAAAATAGAGTTGTGAGAAGGAGTCAAACTTTAGCGTAAAGAGCGAGGCGTTGAGGAGGGGATAGCTCCTTTCATATACGGAATAATTTCTGTTCGTTTTAAGTTTTAATGTTGCTCCTTACTTTCAGTTAAAAAAACTTGTTTTTTTTTAAGTTAATTTCTGAACGTTTTTGAATTAATGCAGCTTTTGATTTTGGCTCACCGTACATGAATAATTAAAACGAAATTTGCATATTAATTTTACTTTCATTTTATTAAATGGCTTTCTCGAAAGTTGTTTAATTTTATTTACGAACGTTTTTATTAGTAATAAATATACGTAACTTACGAATTAACATACGTAACGAATTCTATATTCATATATTTTTAATACATACATTAGGGGGTTCGCCCCCTAGTCAATGCCTCGCTCTTTACGCTAAAGTTCGAATTTTGTTCCAATTCTTTAAAAATGATCCCTTAATCACAAAGGCCATTCATTAATTAGAATAAATAGCTCTTATGAAAGTACTAAAAAAATTTTGACTTAAAGAGCGAGGTATTGACTCGGGGGCGAACCCAATCATACACGTAATAATTTCCGTTCGTTTTAAGTTTTGATGTTGCTCCTTACTTTCAGTTGAAAAACTTTTTTTAAATTTAATTTCTGATCGTTTTTTAAATAATGCTGAGAAATGCGGCGTCCCCTTCATAGCAATGTCCCTTCCCCTATGGACAGATCCTCCTACCTAACCCCCGACCCCGCCCCCCCCACTATCAGAAAAAATTCCCCTGGAAACGTCTGTATACTTCCCAATAATCAATACTATATGTAAACATTGGGTAAAGTTAATAACTTTCAGGCAAGGTCGTATCCAGGGGGGGGGGGGGGGTTGCCCGGTTTGAACCCCCCCCAAATTTTTTACCGAGTCGAAAATTAGTAAAACCTATGTAAAAATCAGTAAAATTAGTCGAAAACTGATTCAAAAATTTGTAAAAAAAAAAACCGAAAAAGCCAAAAATTAGTAAAACCCTCCCCGAAAAAAAATCCTGGATCCGCCCTTGCTTTCAGCCCCCCCGGGGACTTTGGGGGATTAAGTCATCCTAAAAGACATATTTATTATATTTTCGACCATGCTGAACAAAATGGCTATCTCAAAATTTTGATCGGGTGACTTTGTGAAAAAAATGAGCATGGGAGGGGGCCTAGTTGCCCTCCATTTTTTTCGGTCACTTGAAAAGGGCACTAGAACTTTTAATTTCCATTCGAATGAGCCCTCCCGCGATATTCTAGAACCCTGAAACAAAAAAAATAAACACACATATCGTGATCTTTCTTCTGGCAAAAAATGCAAAATTCCACATTTTTGCAAAAAGGAGCTTGAAACCTCTAAATTAGGGTTCTCTGGTACGCTGAACCTGATGGTATGATTTTCATTAAGCTTCTATAGCTTTTAAGGGGTGTTTCCCCGTTTTTTCGAAAATCGGGCAAATTTTCTCAGGCGCGTAACTTTGAAACTTATAGATTAAAATTATAAACGTAACTTTGAGACTAAACTTAAAGAAACTTATATATTTGAAATCAGCATTAAAATCTGATTCTTTTGATGTATCTATTGGTATCAAGATTCCGTTTTTTAGAGTTTCGATTACTATTGAGCCGGGTCGCTCCTTACTTACAGTTCGTTACCACGAACTGTTTGATGGTTTTCTCCTTCTTTTTTTGATATTATGAGAAATGGGAACATTAAGCTCGAAATAAGGATTGTTTCTGCGAAAGTAAAGAATTTACAAAACTTAGAAAAAAAAACTATTTTTTCCGATGCACATTCAGCTGCACATGCACTTACACTACATCATACAGTATTTTCTTGTTTACTATACATTTTTGGTAGAGATAGTGGAAATGGATACGGAGAGATGTGGAGTAAATGATGTACCACTTTCCTCTTGGCATTTTTGAATACTTTATGACAAAATTCTTGCAATTACTAGCCAGTTTAAATTTCAATTCTAATTTAAACTAGGTTAAATTTCAATTTATTTTATTCTAGTTAGCCATGCAATCTAGTATCTTTTGTTGAAATTAAAAAAGCTTAAAAATACCTAATAATCTGTTGGTTCTTTTTGGTCTTAGTGAAGATTTGATTATTTTTGCAAGTTTTATGCAAAAAAAATGTAAATTGTAATCTTGAATTGATTATTTTTTTAAATTAGAATAAAATTTTTAATATTTTGACACCCAGCAATTTACAATTTGACCATTCAAAGACAACATAGCATTACTTGGACTGATGAGGAATTAACTTAGATTTAATCTGTAGTCTGTTTGACGGCTGTGACAACACAATGACAAACGGATTATTTAAATACTTCTTCAAGTAAAAGCGTCCCAAAATATAAACTTCTTAGAAACCAAAGATTTCACAAATTTACTCTTTACTTACAAGGCAACAAAAAAAAATTTACATTCGGAAATTTGCTATTTGTATAGAGTCAGATTTTAAATCTTTCTTAATTTGGCTCCTTAGTGAAAGGTCAATATTAATTGCTCATTCAATTAGGGCCTTCGGATAAAATCATAAATAACACAATCGTTATCTTCAAGACATTATTTTAGTTCTTCTTCTTTCTTTTTTATTTTCCATTTTTACAGAAATGAACAAAAAAGGAACAGAGATTAAATAAAAAAAAGCTTTTTAACAAAAGTAAATAGTGAAGCCTTGTTTTGAGCAGATAAAAAAAAACTAACAGAATTTTGTAATAAACAATGGACAAAAAGTTAAAAGAAACAGATATTAGACTTAATAAAAAAAAATAAAACCAAAAATAATCTGATAATGAACCAAAAATAAAACTTCTATTCAACTCAAACTCAAAACGAACAGAAACTAATAGATATAATTATATGAACTGGGAAGTCGTCCCAATGTACCCGAATTATAGTTTAAATAAGCAGACATTAAAGAAGAGATATTAGAGTTAAAATACACAGAAAAAAAAATAATGAACTTATAATGCACCAAAAATAAAACTGTTATTCAACTCAAACTCAAAAGAAACAGAAATTACTAGGTATATGAACTGGAAGTCGTCCCCTTTGCGCCCGAATTATAGCGTCGGTTTCATTCGCGCTTTCCTGAAAGTGTCAGATATTTTAAGCGATTTCAAAGCGAAAGCAAAGTAAAAAAAAATGGTGTTTTCTCAAATGAATACTCAAGACCGTATCCTGAGTGAAGGGTTTACCAGGATTCAGCCCCCCTTCATTTAAAGGTTAAATTGTTTCTCAAAAAAGCTACGAAAATGTAAAAAATGACACATTTTGTAAAGTTTTTTTTTTTTGTAACGCCTCTCAAGCAAAATAAAGCATCCGGAGTGAAGGGTATTACCGGTCTTCAGCCCCCTCCCTCCTCCCCCTGCCCAAAATTTCAACTCTACTCGTAAAAAAACTACGAAAATGCATATAAGAAAACTTTGATGCGTTTTGTAATTTTTTTTTAACCCCATCCTCAAACAAATCATACCCTCCCCCCCCCAAAAAAAAATCCTAGATATATCCCTATTAAAAATAAAACTTTCAAAAACATATTGTTCTCCATGAAATGCAGCTTAGAAGCGTGATAATGTAGTAGGAACTATATAAGATACGTAAGGATTTCCATTTTCATCAAGTTCACCAAAATCTTTAAAAAAAAGTAGATTTTAATATCTACCATCCCTGCCATAATTTGCTTCGGTCATTTGAACACAGTACTAAAAGACTTTCACAAAATACCTAACTATGTACATTTTTCTCTATTATTCAATTCCACAATTTCTATGATATAATCGTTAAACAAATTATTTATTTGATAAAGAAACTTTCTTTATCTTCCAAACGACTGCTTTTAAATTCGGCTTATCCATTTTGTAGTATTTAAAAGCAACATTTAAAAATAATAACAGATAAATAGACACATAAATCTTTGTTTTTGTCTGATATAAGTAAAAAATAGAACTAATAAAATATGTAAAGCATAATTATGGAGAAAAAAAACGGCTATTGAGACGAGGGGATTTCAGCTCGCCTTGTCAACGACCTTCTGAATAACTTCTGCGTTTGACTATATTTTACCTCTTTATCTTTTGGCATTTTTTTTAGCACTTCTCGAGATACTATGAAACAAACCCCACGAGCTCTGCCAGTCCTCTTCAGGTATATACAAGGGAATTACCATGACTTGTAATAAACCTTATTTTTTCACGTTTTTATACCATTTCTTCAAATTGTTTGTTACAAATTTTGAGAAAATTTGACGTTCCAAAGACATTCTTAAAGTCATTTTCGTAATTAGACTTCAATTTGTATAGCGAACATGGCAGATCATCACAATAAACAACATTCTCGGTTACTTCTTCAGCATTAAAAACAAACTTAAGGAAAACTTCGAAATTTTCATCTACATAATATTCAACTAATAAATTAGTGGCAAAACTAGGGGGTAAGCCCCCGTATAAACCTAAGGTGGATAGCAAAGGCTCTAATGTCATATCATGCCCAGAGTAAACAAAAAACATTGGACTCTCTAATTTTTTATGAGCATCAAGACTTTTTACACCATATAGCATAATTCGTTGGATTATTCCATATGCCTTCAGTAAGGCCATTTGCTTGAATACATTGCCAGATAGAGTTGCACGGCTTTCCTTTATCAAATAAGATTGTACAGTGGCTATGTTAGCATTAGTTATGCATTTATCGGATACAGAACATGGCAAGGTGATATTATGGCAAATATACGTCAAAAGCCCATCTTTGACGTGTCTTGTTCCCAAATTTTTTGCACCCTCTGTTCCATAGAGAATATGACCCATCCGTTTTAAAGTTGACTTCTCTGCAGGTCCAAGCAGCTTAGTTAACATCAAGGCATGCCTGAAACAGTCACACAATCAGTTCTCTGATTTATTATTGAATATAATTTTTCATGAAAATTTCCACGTGAACAGCAAAACATACCCCAAACTATGAGAAGCTAATGAGACTCGAAACTCAATCAGTCTTACTAATGAAATGCTCAAAACCACCATGTCTCTCCTAGCAAAATATGTAACTATTAAAAGAACTATACCTGATCTTTCCAATAAACATTAAACGTTGGGAGGCTTTGTTGATTTTTTTCTACAAAAACACTGTTTTGCAACTATATTTCAAAATTCAGGGATTGCTTTCTCAAAACATACAAACGGCAAAATTCACTTTAAAATTCATAGAATGCATTATTATCGATTTAGCAGAGATGTGATTATTCTTTCAATAAAACTGACCAGTTCTGATTGGATCATTAGGCGTACAATAGTACTATAAATCTGAAAATAATAATCGCAATAGCAACAAAACTACAAAACTACACTTTTAAAGCTTGAATTTCTGCAGCAAATTCACTGCTTCTTTCTAGTCTTTTTCGTTAATATCTTATCATATTATGTAGCCTACGCATTACACAGAGAATTCTCGCAATCTCCACTAACAGAATATAAAAGTAATGATGCAGCTTCAATAAATAAATGAAACCATTAAAACGACAGTAGTATGCTCTTAATGCTTCCAATGGTGCCCTGTCTTTGGTTTTAGTGCTTCCGACAGCACCTTACCTGTGACTTTAACGCTTCCGATGTCACCCTGACTGTAGCTGCGATGGTTCCGATGTCCCCCCGACAGTGGCTGTATTGATTTCGAAAGAGCCCTGGCTGTGGCTGTAATGCTTTCGATAGTCACCCCTACCTGTGGCTATAATGCTTCCCATGGTCGCATTCTACCTGTACCCATGGAAAATAGCATTTTCGTTACTTCTAAATGTATCATAGTTATCTAGAAAGACATCTGGAATGGTTATATTGATTGTGTAAAGTTTTCACGCTACTAGTGTTGATCTTTTCCTACTTTTCTTTGTTTTTAGAATTCTTTACGTATGTTTTTACAAATAAAATCAAGTTATCGGAACTCTATTTAGTTACTTGAAACATCCAGGCATGGGTATATGTGAACAGTGTAGATAGATAGATAGATGGATCGTGTATTTCCAAAGCCCAAGAGCCATATAAATAGAGTGCATCGTATGGATTTGCTTGAGGCCCCTGGAATCACTGTGCTATTTGCTTGAGGCCCTAGGAACGTCGTTCTATAGAGGCCCTAGGAATCACAGTGTTAATTGCTTGATGCTCTACACCTTTTCAAAGAGAGTGAGTATCCCCTCACACCTATGCTATACTTCTATGGGTTTATGTTCCTTATAATGCATCAATTGATATGGACGGTACAAGACTTGGCAGATATATTTTTTTAAGTTCAATAACCAAAAACTAGAGATCGTCAAATTGCGGATTCAAAGGTGGTCTCTTTGTAAAGATACTAGTTTTGACCCGAAGGCCTTATAATCATATTTTTTCGGTAGAATTGATTGGCATATGGCTTTATATCATTTTGCGTAAAAGCTAACTCTATTTGCAAAAAAGGGTATAGCATTTGCGAATTGGACTCTATGAAAGATATTAATTTTTGATTGAATAACAAGGATGTGAATGATCCTAATTAGTGATCGGATCGTATGAAGGTGGAAAAAAAGGGTTAAACTCATTAGCAGTTAAGGTAATCCCGAAGGGCTTGTTAACTCAGGCAATTTGTTATAAATTTGGAACAACATCAATCTATTAAAATGGTTAACGATGATAGAATGACCTTGTGACTTGACCTAGCTTTACTTCTTATATGTGCTCTGTATAATACACATGTGGCGTTTGAACAGTGTTGTCAATTTAACATAGGGTCTAAAGTTATAGTATACTAAAAAGTTGATACTCAGAGAGATGTAGATGGCAAAAAAAAGAATTTTAATAAAGAAATTTAGAACAATCCATAGAAATCCTTACAAATCAAGTAGTGAGGTGTATATGAGTATGAACCGTCAAGGATCATAAGCACCATGAAGATGAAGCATTTTAAGAAAGTTTGTTCACATGATAGTGTTATTGTAGCATTGAATGCTGACAAGGAGAAGTATTTAAACTATGAAATAAGTACAAGTGGTAACACTATCTGAAACGTATGCGTGCATTGTAATGACAGTAAGGAATTAAATTTCTTTGGAGTACCAAAAAAATTCAACTCTTATGATGGTGGATATGCGAGATTGATATCTCCGGAGATGATTGCACTCAAAGAGAATGCCAACATAAATATAATAGTTGATGAAGAGGGGCATCTTCTTGCTAGTGCTTGTGGTAACATGTTACAAAGTGTTAAACCATATCGTCAGCTTTCGGGTATTAGCATTCAACGGAAGATCCAGAGAAGAAAGGGCTACTCTTCTACTAATATCATAAACCATATCTTGTCTACGTGCCGGAACTGTTACCTATATAAAAATAATGTTGTAATACTTAGTGAAATTGCTGGAAAAATAAAAAAGGCATCGACAGAAAATATCACTAAGGAATATAAAGATGAATCGATGAAAAACAAAGTACCAGTAAACGTTACTACCATTGATCATACAGTCAATGAACCAAATAATACCAAAGACGAAACGCATATTGAACCTGTCGATAACACACCTGTAAAAATTGTGTATGACTCAAAATGGAATAATGATTATTCTACTGATTAAGAACTAAGAGAAGATGATAGCTATAGTATCAAGAGAGACATTTCAATAAAAAAGACATTTCATTCAAGAAATTATGACAAAAATCTAAGTAAGTAACAAACTCTTTATTGTTTTCACCTCTTGGATACACGATGCAGAATTTTCTTTTAGGAAATTATGAAAAAATTGTAAGTAAGTAACGAACTCTTTCTTGAAGTCACCTCTTGGATACACAATGCAAATTTCATTTAAGAAATTATGAGAAAAAAATGTAAGTAAGTAGCAAATTCTTTCTTGAATTCGCATCCTGTATAAACAAAAAAGACATTTCATTCAAGAAATTATGACAAAATTCTAAGTAACAAACTCTTTATTGTTTTCACGTCTTGGATACACAATATGGAAATTTCATTCAAGAAATTATGAAAAAATTGCAAGTAGGTAACAAACACTTTATTTTTTTCACCTCTTGGATACACAGTACAGATATTTCATTCAAGAAATTATGAAAAAATCTTAAGTAAGTAACAAACTCTTTCTTGAAGTTACCTCTTGGATACACGATGTAAAAATTTCATTCCAGAAATTATAATAAAATGGAAGTAAGTAACAATCTCTTTCTTGAAGCTCCCTTTTGGATACACAATATGAAAATTTTATTCAAAAAAATATGAAAAAATAGCAAATAGGAAACAAAGACTTTATTTGTTTAAACTCTTGGATACACAGTGTAGATATTTCATTCAAGAAATTATGAAAAAATCTTAAGTAAGTAACAAACTCTTGAAGTCACCTCTTGGATACACAATACAGAAATTTCATTTAAGAAATTATGAAAAAAATTGTAAGTAAGTAGCAAATTCTTTCTTGAATTCACCTCCTGGATAAAGAAAAAAGACATTTCATTTAAGAAATTATGAAAAAATCGTAAGTAAACTCTTTATTGTTTTCACGTCTTAGATACACGATGCAGAAATTTCATTCAAGACATTATGAAATAATCTAAGTAAGTAAGAATCTCTTTCTGTAAGTCCCCTCTTTGATAGACAGTACAGATATTTCATTCAAGAAGTTATAAAAAAATTTGTAAGTAAGCAACAAACTTTTTATTGACTTCGCCTCTTGAATACACAATACAGAAATTTCATTCAAAAAATTATGAAAAAATCACAAGTAAGTAACAAACTCTTTATTGTTTTCATCTCTTGTATATACAATACGGAAATTTCATTCAATAAATTATGAAAAAATTGTAAGTAAGTAACAAACTCTTTCTTGAAGTAACCGCTTGGATACAAAATGCAGAAACTTTTTATAAGAAACTATGAAAAAATTGTAAGTAAGTAAGTAACCATTTATTTTCTGAATAAGCCACATGGATAAACAAAAAGACATTTCATTTAAGAATTTATGACAAAATTACAAGTAAGTAACAAACTCTTTCTTGAATTCGCCGTTTGGATGCACAATATAGAAATTTAATTCAGGAAATTATGAAAGCAATTTGCAAACAAACTCCTTATTGAACTCGCTTCCTGGACAGACAATACAGCAATTTCACTCAAGAAAATTATGAAAAAAATTGTAAGTAAGTAACAAACTCTTTCTTGAATTCTCCTCCCGGATACACAATACAGATAATTTATTCAAGAAATTATAAAAGAATTGTAAGTAAGTAACAAACTCTTTCTTGAATACACCTCTTGGATACACAATACGGAAATTTCATTCAAGAAATTATGAAAAAATTGCAAGTACATAACAAACTCTTTCTTGAATTCTCCTCGTAGATACACAATACAGACATTTCGCTCATGAAATTATGAAAAAAAATGGTAAGTAAGTAACAAACTCTTCCTTGAATTCACCTCTTGAGTACGCAATACGGAAATTTCGTTCAAGAAATTAGGAAAGAATTGTAAGTAAGTAAGTAACAAAATCTTTCTTGAATCCAACTCATGGATACACAATACAGAAATTTCATTCAAGAAATTATGAAAAAGTTGTAAGTAAGTAACAAACTCATTGGATATATCAGATAACATACATAAGATCCAAGTTCTATTATTTTGACTTTATGCATCATTACGTTGAATTTAGGTTAGACCGGTTATAGATAGCAGCACACCCGCTCAGACACACAGTCATAGTGAGAGAGACATGCAAAAAGTTGGGTTAATTCAGGTTCACTTAGAGTGGCGCCACTCTAAGTGAACCTGAATTACCCCAGCTTTTTGCATATCTCTCTCACTCTGACTGTGTGTCTGAGCGGGTGTGCTGCTATCTATAACCGATCTAACCTAAATTGAACGTAATACTGCATAAAGTCAAAATAAATAGAACTTGGATCTTATGTATGTTATCCCATGTATCCAATGAGTTTGTTACTTACTTACAATTTTTCGATAATTTCTTGAATGAAATTTCTGTATTGTGTATCCATGAGTTGAATTCAAGAAAGATTTTGTTACTTACTTACTTACAATTCTTTCCTAATTTCTTGAACGAAATTTCCGTAGTGTGTACCCAAAAAGTGAGTTCAAGAAACAATTTGTTGCTTACTTACCATTTTTTTATAATATCATGCGCGAAGAATCTGTATTATGTATCTTGGACGAGAATTAAAGGAAGAGTTTGTTACGTACTTTCAATTTTTTCATTATTTCTTGAATGACATATTTGTATTGTGTATCCAAGAGATATTATAATTTCTTGAATTAAATTTCTGTATTGTGCATCAAAACGGCAAATTCAAGAAAGAGTTTGTTACTTACTTAGAATTTTGTCATAATTTCTTGAATGAAATTTCTTTTTGTTTATCCAAGAGGCGAATTCAAAAAGGAATTTGGTACTAACTTACTTACAATTTTTTATAATTTCCTAAATGAAGTTTCTGCATTGTGTATCCAAGAGGTGACTTAAAGAAAGAATTTGTTACTTACTTACAATTTTTTCATAATTTATTGAATGAAATTTCCGTATTGTATATCCAAGAGGCGAAAAAAATAAAGAGTGAATTACTTACTAGCGATTTTTTCATAATTTCTTGAATGAAGTATCTGTATTGTGTATCCAAGAGGTGAAATCAATAGAGAGTTTGCTACTTACTTACAAATATTTTCATAATTTCTTGAATTAAATTTCCGCATTTTGTATCCAAGAGGGGACTTCCAGAAAGAGATTGTTACTTACTTAGAATTTTTTCATAATTTCTTGAATGAAATTTCTGCATCGTGTATCCAAGACGTGAAAACAATAAAGAGTTTACTTACAATTTTTTATAATTTCTTAAATGAAATGTGTTTTTTGCTTATCCAGGTGGCGAATTCAAGGAAGAATTTGCTACTTACTTACATTTTTTTCATAATTTCTTAAATAAAATTTCTGCATTGTGTATCCAAGAGGTAACTACAATAAAGAGTTTGTTACTTACTTACAGTTTTTTTTTCATAATTTCCTGAATTAAAGTTCTGTATTGTGCATTCAAACTATGAATTTAAGAAAGAGTTTGTTACTTACTTACATACACTTGTTTCCTAATTTCTTAAATGAAGTTTCTGCACTGTGTATCCAAGAGGTGACTCCAAGATAGTCTTTTACTTACTTACAATTTTTTCATAATTTATTGAATCAAATTTCTGTATTGTGTATCCAGGAAAAGAATTCAAGAGAGTTTGTTACTTACTTACAATTTTTTTTCATAATTTCCTGAACTGAATTTCTGTATTGTGCATCCAAACGTTGAATTCAAGAAAGAGTTTGTTACTTACTTACAAATATTTTCATAATTTCTTGAATGAAATGTCTTTTTTTGTTTATCCAGGTGGCGGATTCAAGGAAGAATTTGTTACTTACTTACTTACAATTTTTTTCATAATTTCTTAAATGCAAGTTCTGCATTGTGTATCCAAGAGGTGGCTTCAAGAAAGAGTTTGTTACTTACTTGCAATTTTTTCATAATTTCTTGAATGAAATATCTGTACTGTGTATCCAAGAGGTGAAATCAATAAAGAGTTTGTTACCTACTTGCAATTTTTTCATAATTTCTTGAATGAAATATCTGTATTGTGTATCCAAGAGGTGAAATCAATAAAGAGTTTGGTACTTACTTAAAAATATTTTCATAATTTCCTGAATGAAATTTCCGTATCTTATATACGGTGACTTCAAGAACGAGTTTTTTACTTACTTACAACTTTTTCATAATTTTATTGAATGCAATTTCTGTATTGTGTATCCAAGAGGTGAAATCAATAAAGAGTTTGTTACTTACTACCGATTTTTTCATAATTTTTTGAATGAAGTATCTGTATTGTGTATCCAAGAGGTGAAATCAATAAAGAGTTTGTTACTTACTTACAAATATTTTAATAGTTTCTTGAATGAAACTTCCGTATTGTGTATCCAAGAGGGGACTTCAAGAAAGAGATTGCTGCTCACTTAGAATTTTGTCACAATTTCTTGAATGAAATGTCTTTTTTGTTTATCCAGGTGGAAAATTCAAGGAAGAATTTGTTACTTACTTACTTACTTACTTACAATTTTTTCATAATTTCTTAAATGAAGTTTCTGCATTGTGTATCCAAGAGGTGACTTCAAGAAAGAGTTTGTTACTTATTTAAGATTTTTTCATAATTTCTTGAATGAAATATCTGTACTGTGTATCCAAGAGGTGAAAACAATAAAGAGTTTGTTACCTACTTGCAATTTTTTCATAATTTCTTGAATGACATTTCCATATTGCGTATCCAAGAGGGGACTTCAAGAAAGAGTTTGTTACTTACTTAGAATTTTTTCATAATTTCTGGAATGAAGTTTCTGCATTGTGTATCCAAGAGGTGACTTCATGAGAGTTTGTTACTTACTTAAGATTTTTTCATAATTTCTTGAATGAAATATCTGTACTGTGTATCCAATAGGTGAAAACGATAAAGAGTTTGTTACCTACTTGTAATTTTTTCATAATTTCTTGAATGAAATTTCAATATTGTGTATCCAAGAGGGGACTTAAAGAAAGAGATTGTTACTTGCTTAGAATTTTTTTCATAATTTTTTCATAATTTCTGGAATAAAATTTCTACATTGTGTATCCAAGATGTGAAAACAATAAAGAGTTTACGTAGAATGTTACTTACGTAGAATGTTGTCATAATTTCTTGAATGAAATGTCTTTTTTGTTTATCAAGGATGCGAACTCAAGAAAGAATTTGCTTCTTACTTACATTTTTTTTACATAGTTTCTTAAATGAAATTTCTACATTGTGTATCCAAGAGGTGACTTCAAGAAAGAGTTTGTTACTTACTTACAATTTTTTCATAATTTCTTGAAAGAAATTTCAGCATCGTGTATTCAAGAGGTGAAAACAATAAAGAGTTTGTTACTTACTTAGAATTTTGTCATAATTTCTTGAATGAAATGTCTTTTTTATTTATCCAGGAGGTGAATTCAAGAAATAATCTGCTACTTACTTACAATTTTTCCATAATTTCTAAAATGAAATGTCTGCATTGTGTATCCAAGAGGTGGAATTCAAGAAAGAGTTTTTTACTTACTTACAATTTTTTCATAATAACATATCCAACAACAGATGTTGATAAATAAATTATTTATTCTGATACCTAGATTTTGTCAAGGTTATCCCATGTGTGTGACAATAGATGTATGCAAATTCCTTTTCTTACATCTCCTATGTTTTAATAGACATTCTAAACGTTTGATATGCTGGCATACTCTAAAAATAATAAACACATAACCATGTAATACATAATATATTTTTAATGAAATAATGCCATGTAGAATATTAATACAAAAATATATTATGATACATTATTAATATCAATGATCAACTTTGGACATTTTGAATCTGTTCCATAAAATGGTTCACCATGTTCTCTCTTGATACTATAGCTATTGTCTTCTCTTAGTTCGTAATCAGTAGAATATTCATTATTCCATTTTGAGTCATACACAATTTTACAGATGTGTTATCGAAAGGTTCAATATGCGTTTCGTCTTTGGTATTATTTGGTTCATTGACTGCTTGATCAATGGTAGTAACATTTGCTGGTACTTTGTTTTTCATCGATTCATCTTTATATTCCTTAGTGATATTTTCTGCCAATGCCCTTTTTATTTTTCCGGCAATTTCACTGTGTATTACAACATTATTTTGACATAGGTAACAGTTTCGACACGTAGACAAGATATGGTTTATGATATTAGTAGAAGAGTAGGCTATTCTTCTTTTGATCTTCCCTTGAATACTAATACCCGAAAGCTGACGATATGGCTTAACACTGGGAAAAATGTTACCACAAGCACTAGCAAGAAGATGCCCCTCTTCATCAGCTATTATTTTTATGTTGGCATTCTGTTTGAGTGCAATTATCTCAGGAGATCTCAATCTCGCCAATCCACCATCATAAGAGTGGAATTTTTTGGTACTCCAAAGAAATTTAAATCCTTACTGTCTTGAAAACGCAAGCATACGATTCCGATAGGGTTATCACTTGTACTTATTTCATAGTTTAAATATTTCTCCTTGTCAGCATTGAATGCTACAATAACACTATCATGTGAACAAATTTTCTTAAAATGTTCCATCTTCTTGGTGCTTATGATCCTTGACGGTTTATACTTATGTATACCTCACTACTTGATTTGTAAGGATTTCTGTGGATTCTTCTGAATTTTTTTATGATAATTATTTTCTTATTATCTACTTCTTTATTAGTATTAACATATTAGTATACTATAACGCTGGACTATATTAGTAATTGATAACACTGTTCGAACATCTCTTGTGTATTATACAGGACACATCGAAGAAGTAAAGCTAGGTAAAGTCACAAGGTCATTCTATCATCGCTAGCTATTTTCAAAGATTGATGTTATTCCAAATTTATAACAAATTGCCTGAGTTAACAAGCCCTTCGGAGTTACCTTAACTGCTAATCAGTTTAACCCTTTTTCTTCACCTTCATACGATCCGATCACTAATTAGGATCATTCACGTCCCTATTATTCAATCAAAAATTAATATCGTTCATACAGTCCAATTCGCAAATGCTATACCCTTTTTCGCAAATAGAGTTAGCTTTTACGCAAAGTGATATAAAGCCATATGCCAATCAATTCTAACAAAAAAAAAACATGATTATAAGGCCTCCGGGTCAAAATTAGTATTTTTACAAAGAGACCACCTTTGAATACGCAATTTCATAATCTCCAGTTTCTGATTATTGAACTTAAAAAATATGTCTGCCAAGTCTTGTACCCTCTATATCAATTGATGCATTATAAGGAAAATAAACCCATAGAAGTATAACATAGGTGTGAGGGGATACTCACTCTCTTTGAAAAGGTGTAGAGCATCAAGCAAACAGCACTGTGATTCCTAGGGCGTCTATAGAAAGTCGTTCCTAGGGCCTCAAGCAAATAGCACAGCGATTCCTAGGGCCTCAAGCAAATCCATACGATGCACTCTACTCATATACACACAAGAATTTATGAAAAATAAAGAAATCACCAACAGAACAAATTACGAAACACACAGAAACATGATACATAGCAAAAAATACCTAATGGTAATTTATCAAGAGAATAATAGTAATTCCAAATAACAAATATAAATTAAATTTATAAACTTTTCCTTCTTTCTAATCCCTTCTCTATGTACGCACCAATACGAAATATTGTGGTTGGATTACTGCTTTGTAAAATACCAGGAAGCAGCAAAACAATCCCATGTAAGTATTTTTTCCTTAAATCAGAAAGCACCGGGCCCTCTATGATGAGTGCCCGGTGCACGTTATGCATTATATATGCATAACGTGCATGAGTAGAAGCTAAGAGATACAAACTTTCTATCAGTTACACTTCACTGCATTATACAATGTCCTGTTATGGCAACCCCCATTTGTTGTCCTTAACGGTTCCACCCCGCGTCCTGTCTTAAAAGTGTAATGTGACCTACATTTTATTACATGGTTAGAAATAACTATAATCAAGAAACTGTTTTTCATAATTAATTGGTTAAGCTTAATCAAACATGATCAGTCATAACGAATCATAGTTCAGGACAATTAACCATGCATGGAAGAAATATCTGTGAAATTAGATACAATCATTGGACATGGACATCTTAGGCCAATATATGAAATTAATTTAAATAAATAACTATATTGACATATTTCTGAGCTTAAACATCTTTCTTTGGGACAGCCAAGAATCAAATTCGGCAAGGCAGACAATCAAAACCATACATTGTATTTGTAAAATATATTCTGCTCTGAGTAGTAATATTTTAAATCGTTGAAGAACCTTAGGTATCAAACTTGATAAATATGGTAATTCTGTCATAACACAGATTGTTTAGATCATATTCATCATTTTAGCAAATCAGACTTTTCAATTACAATTTTGGATACTTGAAATGACACACCTGTCACACTAGAGGGATTTAGATACAATCAAAATACTTTTATGCTATTATATACAATTTACTTTACAAAGCAGACTTGTCAATAACAATATTATTAAGGTCACATATTTGTCATATTTTATAAAATTATAGGATATCTCATGCTAATATGTAAAATTTACTGAATTTCATTGACTAGATTGACATATTTTTTGCAAACATCGTCGTTTGCGGCAGTCAAGAATCAAACCCAGCAAGGCGTATCAAAATCCTGCCTGATATTGTCAACATCTTCCACAGTATTACCAGAATCTCACTTGATATCATCAAAATACAGTTTCTTAATTATTCAGAAAACCATTAATTTATTTTAAGCCCCCCCCCCCACCCTCGAGCAAGAAACGTATATACTTAGGAAAATGTTCAAAAAAAAGATTTCCACAAATAAGGTTTTTTAAAGATAAGTAAAGAGCTACATAAACCAAGGAAGAGGATATAATAACGTCAAATAGAAATTAAAGCGTAAGACGACTAGAAAAACTATCAAGAAATAAATGAAACCCAAAACGAACAGAAATTACCACAAAAAGCAGTAGGGCTCAGGCCCACTATGACTTAAAGAGATCAGAGCGTCATTTGATTTACTGAAAACAATTTTTATTTCGGGCTATGTGTTTTTACAGTCTCCTCGTCAGTATATAAATCGCCAAATGTGAAAAAAACACTGTTCTCGGTTGTCGTGAAGAATATGCCTCCTGATTTAGACGGTCCAGGAAAGCGCAAGGAATTTCTAACAAGCTTGGCATTGGGTGATAAAGCATTAGCGGATGCAGTGCTCAGACAAGAAATAAGGAATGACAGCTGTCAGTCTCGTCGAAGCAGGCAGCAGAAAAAGTCTCGGCTGCCCTCAAAAGGACCCATAAAATTGAAAATCGACTTTTTAATTCCCAGTTCATCGGTATAGTGAAACGTCTCCCCAGCAACGTGACGGAGGACCTTCTGAAAAGTCTGTCAAAAGACTGTGAAAAAGCAATCCGCAATTCGCAGTGCGGCAATTCACAATCGTTTAGAATATATTACCCCTCTAAAAAGTGTATTGTCCGCTGCCATAACGAACCCGATTAAAATTGGTTTCGAACTATTGCTTCTAGAAGAATTCTGCTTTTTGCCTCGACGGTGTTATCGGTGCCATCGTGTGGGGCACATAGCAGCGGACTGTAAGGAAGCTGAAACTTGTTGCCACTGTGGGGAAACTGGCCACACAAGCTCCCCTGAGAACCCTTTTGAAAATCCTAGTCGGTGCCTGAATTCCAATTCAACTAGGCACACATATTATCACTATGCCTGTCCTGATAACAGAAAAAACTTGAAAGACGGATCAAGCTCTCAAAATGTGTAGTATTCTGTCTTGGATTATAAACGGGATAGCACTTGAGAAACAGCTCAGCTTGATACTATGAGCCTAACAGATGAAGTAATTTGTATACAAGAGCATCTGCTTTCCGAGGACAATACTAACCTGCTCAAGTTTACTCCAGTGCTTTATTCGGCCAGCTGAACGTATGAAATCCAGAGGTCGGCCATCTGGTGGTTTAGCCACTTTGATGAGAAAGTCTCTTCAGGCTGAACTCTTAGCATCAAGTAAACATTTCCTCGATGTTAAACTTCGCGATACTGTGATTATAACGTCTATCTTCCTACTATTTATAGATCTAGCCTCTCGGACAGCAAGGTCACGGCTGCGTGTACTCAGCTAAGCAGTTTTGTGAAGGCTCAAATTTCTGGGAATACGAAAGTTCTATTAATAGGGGATTTCAAATGTGACCTACTTAATACCGAATCTGAAAGGACTGAAATCGTTATAGGTTCTCTTCCTGATCAGTTAAATGTCGTTTTTAAGGATAAAGCTTATACATTTATCAGTGTTGCCAACACCGTCTCAAATCTTGACTATGGGTTAACGAACTTCTCAGTGAGTGACTAAGTAAAAGTTGCAGCTGGTGGTTCATACTCTGGCCATTTGCCTTGGTCCTTGTCCATGACACTGACTGTCCAAAGTTGTCGAGTCCGTGCAAATCCCAATGGAGAGTATACACTGACTGGAAACAAGTGTCGAATGATCTTTTTGCGGCTACTTGTGACGATATCCTGAGTAAAATAAAAGTTCCCTTTCATCTGAGGCAGAGAAATACAAACTGGTATTGCAGTGAAAGTGAAATACGTCTGCAGATAAACATGTACTGTGAATAAATATCACATGCTCTGAGTGTCGCGGAGAGTGTTGCAGTGTCACATCCGTAATAGATCGAAGGTGAAAGGGTGGTCTAGTAATCCGGAGCTAGCGATGGCTTATGCATCACCGAAACTGTGGCTGAAAGTTTGGCATGCTAGCGGGAAGCCACGGAGTGGAATAGTGAACGAGATTCGAATCCATACTAACGAAAGTTCAATAGAGCGTTAGATGCCCACCGTGGAACCATCAAAGAAAATTTTGCGCAAAAGCTCAGTAAGAATCCGAACCTTGTTTGGTCGCTTCGGTCTAAGCCTGAAGAAGCTAAGCCTACGTCTAATACTTCTGCTAATCAGTGGAGTGCTTACTTTGATACCGAGTTCAAAGCGCCTGATCCAGTTCTGCAGTCTAATTACGAAAATGAGCTGGTTTCTATGCTTACCGATACCTTCAACGATTTCTGAGTGTCACCGGTCTTAATTTTCCAGGCCGTTAAGAAGCTGAAAAAGGTATACTCGAAAGGCTGCGATAGTATTTGTGCTCTACATCTTTCTTTGGGAGGTTATATTCTTTACCATCACATTGCCCTTCTGTTTCAGATTATTTTCACACAAGGTATAGTCCCGAGTTGCTTTAATGTGGGTATGGTTATCTCGATATTAAAGAAGGGGAAGCCAGCCGAACAGCCTTATTTGTATCGGCCAGTAAAGATATCTTCAGTATTTTGTAAACTATTCGAGATTGTTGTGTTTGATGAGATTTATGATAAGTGTGAGATGCCTCCACACCAGTTTGATTTTCGAAAAGCATAAGGCCTCGGGTGTACCCATGTACTTTATCTTCTTGCTAACATATTACATGATGCTCATCTCTCGCGAGAAACTTTCATCTTAGGTCAGTATGATGCCAGGAGAGCTTTTGACTCTGGGATTCATGCCCAGATTTTCGTAGAGCTGTGTAAGCGAGGTGTGCGTTCTTCTTTGTAAGGTCACTACGTGATATGTATAGGAACCTCAAGCTTCGTGTTCGTTTGCAAGATGGTGAGCTTAGTGGGGAGATTTCCGTACAAAAGGCAATTAAGCAAGGGGCTATAGCGTTTCCTACTTTTTATAATAACAGTGTTAATGATGCACAACAGGTTATTTCTCTGAGTTATATTTTCAAGCATATTGACTTGTCACTCTGGGTTTTGTCGATGATCTTTTAAATCTATCTCGGTTGCTTTCTCCATTAGAAAATAATTTTTCGCGCCTTAGAAAAAGTTAAGCTGATATTGGTTTGCAGTTTAATGTAGAAAGGTCTGCTGTTTTGTTTTTTAATTGCCCTGAAGATAAATGCTACAGTCAGGCTTGGTGGAATTACCATAACACCGTCTAGTCACATTACGTACCTTGGCCTGCTGATTGCTCGTAATCTCCGAGAAACCCAGTCTATGCTTATTGAACACCTTTCTAAAAAAAGTGCGCATCACCTATGCGGGTGTTGTCACTACCCGTGGCAATTCAAGCCGTAAATATCTGGTTCGTCTTTATAATGCAGTAGCTTTGCCCCACGTCTTGTACCTCTCTCCTTTTTGAAAGCTCCTGAGTGCACGAAACAAGAAAGACGTATGGTCGGTATTTTTCAAGTATGCCCAATGTCTGCTTCAAGTGCTACCTTTTGTTAGAAACTGCCATATTGTTGCAAAATATGGAATTTCTTAACCTCTGAGTGCCGGGGAGGAGGTAATTCAGAATTACGTGAAAAACCTAGAGCTGCTGGACCACGAGTGGGCCCACCTTCTCAAACTGTAATGTTATTACGTAGTTCGTTCTGTTTGTAATTGTTTTTTCTTGTCAGTTTTGCTTTGTTTTCTTTTCTTGTTTGCTCTGTCTTTTTCTGTTGATTGTAAGACGGATTATTAATAAAATTCATTCATTCATAACATATTATTTATGGATATTCATTCCTGACAGTCTCAAATATTTTGATGTAATCAGAGGCAACGCTGTAGCGTTGCCTATAGTAAAGGCCATAAGGCTCCAATGTTTTATTATTTTTTTTCCCAGAGGCACTTCATGCGGAAGGGGTCGTCGTGGAAACTTAAAAGGGGTCTCATTCGATTGGAAATCGAGAGTTCTAGTGCCCTTTTTAATAGTTGAAAATGATTGGAGGGCAACTAGCCCCCCCCCCGCAAATCATTCCCCCAAACACATCCAATCAAAATTTTTAGATAGCCATTTTGTTCAACGTAGTTGATTTCCAGATAAAAAATATATTTTTGAGGAGGACAATCCCCCACAACCCTCAGGGCAATGGTTTTAGGTTATGCCCTGGGGGCAAATAAGGTTTTTATAGAAGGCGTTGTCGTAGAAACTTCAAAAAAGGCTCATTCGATTGAAAATTCAAAGAGCTAGTGCCCTTTTTCACAGTCGAACGTGATTTGATGTCAACTGCCCCCCCCCTCTCCACCCATCATTTCTCCAAACACATCCAGTCAGAACTTTTAGATAGCCATGTTACTCAGCATAGTTGATTTTCAGATAGGAAATATATTTTTGAAGAGGAAACTCCCCCACAACCCTCAGGGCAAGGGTTTTAAGTTATGCCTTTAAGACAATCCCCCACAACCCACATCCCTCAAAACAGGCTCATTCGAAGAAAATTCAAAGGACTAGTGCCCTTTTTAATAGTCGAAAGTGATTGGAGGGCAACTAGCCCCCCCCCCCCACGCCCATCATTTCCCCACGCACATCCAATCAAAATTTTGAGACAACCATTTTGTTCAGCGTAGTTGATTTCCAGATAGAAAATATGTTTTGAGGAGGACAATCCCCCACAGCCCCCAGGGCAAGGGTTTTAAGTTATGTCCTGGGGACATGTAAGGTTTTTATGGAAAGCTTTGTCCTAGAAACTTCAAAAAAGGCTCATTCGATTGAAAATTCAAAGAGCTAGTGCCCTTTTTAATAGTTGAAAGTGATTGGAGGACAACTACCCCCCCCCCCACCCCCATCAGTCCCCCAAACACATCCAATCAAAACTTTGAGATAGCCATTTTGTTCAGCGTAGTTGATTTCCAGATAGAAAATATGTTTTTGAAGAGGACACTCCCCCACAATCCTCAGAGCAAGGGTTTTAAGTTATGCCTTTAAGATAATCCCCCACAACCCTCAGGGCAAGGGTTTTAAGTTATGCCCTGGGGGCATACAATGTTTTTATAGAAGGCGTTGTTGTAGAAACTTCACAAAAGGCATATTCGATTAGAAATTCAAAGGGCTAGTGCCCTTTTTAATATTCAAAAGTGATTGGAGGGCAAGTAGCCCCCCGCCCCCCACGCCCAACAGTTCACCAAATACATCCAATCACAATTCTGAGATAGTCATTTTGTTCAGCTTAGTTGATTTCTAGATAGAAAATATATTTTTGAGGAGGACACTCCCCCACAACCCTTAGGGCAAGGGTTTTAAGTTATGCCCTGGGGGCATATAAGGTTTTATAGAATGCGTTGTCGTAGAAACTTCAAAAAAGGCTCATTCGATTGAAAATTCAAAGGGCTAGTGTCCTTTTTAATAGTCGAAAGTGATTGGAGGGCAAGTAGCCCCACCCACATCCATCATTCCCCCAAACACATCCACTCAACACTTTGAGATAGCCATTTTGTTCAGCGTAGTTGATTTCTAGATAGTAAATATATTTTTGAGGAGGACACTCCCCCACAACGCTCAGGGCAAGGGTTTTAAGTTATGCCCTGGGGGCATAAAAGGTTTTTATAGGAGGCATTGTCGTAGAAACTTCAAAAAAGGCTCATTCGATTAGAAATTCAAAGGGTTAGTGCCCTTTTTAATAATCGTAAGTGATTGAAGGGCAACTATCCCCCCCCCCTCCCGCCCATCATTCCCCCAAACACATCCAATCAAAATTGTGAGATAGCCATTTTGTTCAACATAGTTCATTTCCAGATAGAAAATAGGTTTTTGAGAAGGACATTCCCCACTACCCTTAGAGCAAAGGTTGTAAGTTATGCCCTGTGGGCATATAAGGTTTTTTATAGATGATATTCTCGTAGGAACTTCAAAAAAGGCTCATTCAGTTGAAAATTCATAGGGCTTGTGCCCTTTTTGATAGTCGAAAGTGATTGGAGGGCAACTACCCCCCCCCCACGCCCATCATTCCCCCAAACACATCCAATAAAAACTTGAGATGGCCATTTTGTTCAGCGTAGTTGATTTCCAGATAGAAAATATGTTTTTGAGGAGGACAATCCCCCACAACCCACAGGGCAAGGGTTTTAAGTTATGCCCTGGGGGCATATAAGGTTTTTATAGAAGGCGTTGTCGTAGAAACTTCAAAAAAGGCTTATTCGATTAGAAATTCAAAGGGCTAATGCCCTTTTTAATAGTCGAAAGTGATTGAAGGGCAATTAGCCCCCCCCCCGCCCATCATTCCCCCAAACACATCCAATCAAAATTTTGAGATAGCCATTTTGTTCAGCGTAGTGATTTCCAGATAGAAAATATGTTTTTGAGGAGGACAATCCCCCGCAACCCTCAGGGCAAGGGTTTTAAGTTATGCCCTGGGGGCATGTAAGGTTTTTATAGAAAGTGTTGTCGTAGAAACTTCAAAAAAGGCTCATTCGATTGGAAATTCAAAGGGCTAGTGTCCTTTTTAATAGTCGAAAGTGATCGGAGGGCAACTAGCCCCACCCACACCCATCATTCCCCCAAACACATCCAATCAAAACTTTGAGATAGCCATTTTGTTCAGCGTAATTGATTTTCACATAGAAAATATGTTTTTGAGGAGGACAATCCCCCACAACCCTCAGGGCAAGGGTTTTAAGTTATGCCCTCGGGGCATATAAGGTTTTTATAGAAGGCGTTGTCGTAGAAACTTCAAAAAAGGCTCATTCGATTGGAAATTCAACGGGTTATGGCTCTTTTTAATTTTTTAAATTTTTTAGATGGTAGCTAGCCCCCTCCCCCCCCCACGCCTAGCCTCCCCACAGACACATCACATCAAAATTTTGAGATATCCATCTTGTTCAGCGTAGTTGATTTCCAGACAGAAAATATGTTTTTGAGGAGGACAATCCCCCACAACCCTTAGGGCAAGGGTTGTAAGTTATGCCCTGGGGGAATATAAAGTTTTTATAGAAAGCGTTGACGTAGAAACTTCAAAACAGGCTCATCCGAATGGAAATTCAAAGGGCTAGTGTACTTTTTAATAGTCTAAAGTGATTGGAGGGCAACTAGCCCCACCCAAGCCCATCATTTCCCCAAACACATCCAATCAAAACTTGGAGATTGCCATTTTGTTCAGCGTAGTTGATTTCCGGAAATAAAATACATTTTTGAGGATGACACTCCCTCACAATCATTTGGGCTATGGTCTTAAGTTATGCCTTGGGTACATAGAAGGTTTTTATAGAAGATGTTGTCGAATACACTTCAAAAAAGGCTCAATCGATTTGAAATTCATACGGCTAGTGCCGTTTTTAATAGTCGAAAGTGATTGGAGGGCAACTCCCCCCCCCCCCACGCCCAACATTCCCCCAAACACATCCAATCAAAATTTTGGGGTAGCCGTTTTGTTAAGCGTAGTTGAATTCCAGATAGAAAATATGTTTTTGAGGAGGACAATCCCCCACAACCCTTAGGGCAAGGGTTTTAAGTTATGCCCTGGGGGCATATAAGGTTTTATAGAATGCGTGATCGTAGAAACTTCAAAAAAGCTCATTCGATTGGAAATTCAAAGGCCTAGTGTCCTTTTTAGTAGTCGAAAGTGATTGGAGGGAAACTAGCCCTACCCATACCCATCAGTCCCACAAACACATCCAATCAACACGGTGAGATAGCTATTTTGTTCAGCGTAGTTGATTTCTAGATAGTAACTATATTTTTGAGGAGGACAATCCCCCACAACCCTCAAGGCAAGGGTTTTAAGTTATGCCCTGGGGGCATACAAGGTTTTTATAGAAGGCGTTGTCGTAGAAACTTCAAAAAAGGCTTATTCGACTGAAAATTCAAAGGGCTAATGTCCTATTTAATACTCGAAAGTGATTGGAGGGCAACTAGCCCCCCCCCACGCCCATCATTTACTCAAAAACATCCAATCACAATTTTGAGATAGCCATTTTGTTCAGTTCAGTTGATTTCTAACTAAAAAATATATTTTTGAGGAGGACACTCCCCCAAAACCCTCAGGGCAAATGTTTTAAATTTTGTCCTGGGGGCATATAAGGTTTTATAGAATGCGTTGTCGTAGAAACTTCAAAAAAGGCTCATTCGATTGTAAATTCAAAGGGCTAGTGTCCTTTTTAATAGTCGAAAGTGATTGGAGGGCAAGTAGCCCCACCCATATCCATCATTCCCCCAAACACATCCAATCAAAACTTTGAGATAGCCATTTTGTTCAGCGTGGTTGATTTCTAGATAGTAAATATGTTTTTGAGGAGGACAATCCCCCACAACGCTCAAGGCAAGGGTTTTAAGTTATGCCCTGAGGGCATAAAAGGTTTTTATAGAAGGCGTTGTCGTAGAAACTTCAAAAAAGGCTTATTCGATTATAAATTCAAAGGGCTAATGCCCTTTTTAATAATCGTAAGTGATTGGAGGGCAACTATCCCCCCCTCCCGCCCATCATTCCCCCAAACACATCAAATCAAAATTTTGAGATTGCCATTTTGTTCACCGTAGTTGATTTCCAGATAGAAAATATGTATTTAAGGAGGAAAATCCCCCCCCCAAAACCCTCAGGGCAAGGGTTTTAATTTATGTCCTGAGGGCATATAAGGTGTTGTCGTAAAAACTTCAAAAAAGGCTCATTCGATTGGAAATTCAAAGGGCCAGTGTCCTTTTTAATAGTCGAAAGTGGTAGGAGGGCAACTAACCCCCCCCCCCCACGCTCATCATTCCCCCAAACACATCCAATCAAAACTTGAGATGGCCATTTTGTTCAGCGTAGTTGATTTCCAGATAGAAAATATGTTTTTGAGGAGGACAATCCCCCACAACCCATAGTGCAAGGGTTTTAAGTTATACCCTGTGGGCATATAAGGTTTTTATAGAAGGCGTTGTCGTAAAAACTTCAAAAAAGGCTTATTCGATTAGAAATTCAAAGGGCTAGTGCCCTTTTTAATCGTCGAAAGTGATTGGAGGGCAATTAGCCCCCCCCCCCATACGCCGCCATCCCCCACACACATCCACTACCTCATTTGCGAGAGACCTGTTGGTAAACATAGTTGATTTCCACATAGAAAATATATTTTTGAGCAGGACACTCCCGCACAACCCTAAGGGCAAGGTTTGTAGGTTATGCCCTGCGGGCATATAAGGTTTTTGTAGAAGGCGTTGTCGTAGAAACTTTGAAAAGGGCTCAATCGATTGGATATTCACAGAGCTAGTGTCCTTTTTAATATTCAAAAGGGAGTTGAGGGAAACTAGCCCCACCTCCACCCATCATTCCCCCAATCCCATCCAATCAAAATTTTTAGATTGCCATTTTGTTCAGATTAGTTGATTTACACATAGAAAATATGTTTTTGAGGAGGACACTCCCCCATAACCCACAGGGCAAGGGTTTTAAGTTAAGCTCTCGGGGCATATAAGGTTTGTATAGAAGGCGTTGTCGTAAAAAGTTCAAAAAATGCTCATTCGATTAGAAATTAAAAGGCCTAGTTCTGTTTATATTAGTCGACAGTGAGTTCAGGGCAATTAGCCCGCCCCAGGCAAATTAGCCCTCCGCAAACATCCAAAGACAATTTACAGTCAACTATTTTGTTGTGCTTAGTTGCTTTTTTGACAGAATATTCATTTTTGATGTGAACAATCCCCCAAAGCATTTGGGGTAAGGATATATTGTTAAGTTCTGGGGGCAAACCAGGTTTTTATAGATGATGTTGTAGTAAAAATTTAAAGACAGGCACCATCAATTTGTCGTTCTATGAACTCGTGCCCTCGCTATTTTCCAAGGATGTTTTAAGTTCAACTCGGCTCCCCCAAGCCCAACATTGCCCCAAACCCATCCAATCAAAACTTTGAGATGGCCATTTTGTTAAGCTTAGTTGATTTCCACAGAGATAATAAGTTATTGAGGAGGAGACTCTCCCACAACCCTTAGGGTACGGGTTTTGAGTTATACCCTGGGGGCAAATAAGCTTTTATAGAATGCGGTTTCGTAGAAACTACAAAAAAGGCATATTTGATTGGAAATTCAAAGGGCTAGTGACCTTTTGAATAGTCGACAATTATTGGAGGGCAACTAGCCCCCCCCCCCCGCCCCTCCTTTCCCCCAACACAACCAAAACAAATTTTGAGATAGTAATTTTGTTAAGAGTAGTTGATTTCCAGATAGAAAATATGTTTTTGAGGAGGACAATCCCCCACAACCCTTAGGGCAAGGGTTTTAAGTTATGCCCTGGGGGCATATAAGGTTTTATAGAATGCGTGATCGTAGAAACTTCAAAAAATGCTCATTCGATTGAAAATTCAAAGGGCTAGTGTCCTTTTCAATAGTCGAAAGTGATTGGAGGGCAACTAGCCCCCCACATCCATCATTCCCCCAAACACATCCAATCAAAATTTTGAGATAGCCATTTTGTTCAGCGTAGTTGATTTCCAGATAGTAAATATATTTTTGAGGAGGACAATCCCCCACAACGCTCAAGGCAAGGGTTTTAAGTTATGCCCTGGGGGCATAAAAGGTTTTTATAGAAGGCGTTGTCTTAGAAACTTCAAAAAAGGCTTATTCGATTAGAAATTCAAAGGGCTAGTGCCCTTTTTAATAATCGTAAGTGATTTGAGGGCAACTAGCCCCCCCCCCCTCCCGCCCATCATTCCCCCAAACACATCCAATCAAAATTTTGAGATAGCCATTTTGTTCACCGTAGTTCATTTCCAGATAGAAAATATATTTTTGAGGAGGACAATCCCCCACAACCCTTAAGACAAGGGTTTTAAGTTATGCCCTGGGGGTATATAAGGTTTTTATAGACGGCGTTGTCTTATAAACTTCAATACAGGCACATTCGATTGGAAATTCAAAGGGCTAGTGCTCTTTTTAATAGTCAAAAGTGATTGGAGGGCAAATAGCCCCCCCCCCATGCCCATCATTCCCCCAAACACATTCAATCAAAACTTTGAGATTGTCATTTTATTCAGCGTAGTTGATTTCCAGATAGAAAATATATTTTTGAGGAGGACAATCCCCCGCAACCCTCAGTGCAAGGGTTTTAAGTTATGCCCTGGGGGCATATAAGGTTTTTATAGAAGGCGTTGTCGTAGAAACTTCAAAAAAGGCTCATTCGATTAGAAATTCAAAGGGCTAATGCCCTTTTTAATAGTCGAAAGTGATTGAAAGGCAACTAGCCCCCCCCCCCACGCCCAATATTCCCCCAAACATATCCAAA
The DNA here is from genome assembly GCF_049724085.1 of Artemia sp. Qi Xiang Cuo. NCBI lineage: Eukaryota > Metazoa > Arthropoda > Branchiopoda > Anostraca > Artemiidae > Artemia > Artemia sp. Qi Xiang Cuo. The sequence goes on from NC_142794.1 coordinate 55,323,325, forward strand.
CAAAATTTTGAGATAGCCATTTTGTTCAGCGTAGTTGATTTCCACATAGAAAATATATTTTTGAGGAGGACACTCCCGCACAGCCCTCTGGGAAGTGGTTGCAAGTTTTGTCCTGTGGGCATATGATTGTATCGTTTAAAGTAGTGCTATGGAAACTTCAAAACTTTTTCATTAGGGTGAAAATTGAAAGAGCTTGTGCTTTTTTCAGGGGTTGAAAGTGATTTGAGAACCCGTAACCCACCTCACACCCATCATTCCCCCGAACACATCCAATCAAAATTTTGAGATAGCCATTTTGTTCAGCATAGTTGATTTTTAGATAGAACATATGTTTTTGAGGAGGACAATCCCCCACAACCCTCAGGGCAAGGGTTTTAAGTTATGCCCTCGGGGCATATAAGGTTTTTATAGAAGGCGTTGTCGTAGAAACTTCAAAAAAGGCTTATTCGATTGGAAATTCAAAGGGCTAGTGCCCTTTTTAATAGTCGAAAGTGATTGGAGGGCAACTAGCCCGCCCCACTCCGATCATTCCCCCAAACACATCCAATCAAAATTTTGAGATAGCCATTTTATTCAGAGCAGTTGATTTCCAGATAGAAAATATGTTTTTGAGGAGGACAATCCCCCACAACCCTTAGGGCAAGGGTTTTAAGTTATGCCCTGGGGGCATATAAGGTTTTATAGAATGCGTTGTCGTAGAAACTTCAAAAAAGGCTCATTTGATTGAAAATTCAAAGGGCTAGTTTCCTTTTAATAGTCGAAAGTGATTAGAGGGCAAGTAGCCCCACCCACACCCATCATTCCCCCAAACACATCCAATCAAAACTTTGATAGCCATTTTGTTTCGCGTAGTTGATTTTCAGATAGAAAATATATCTTTTGAGGAGGACACTCCCCCGCAACCCTCAAGGCACGGGTTTTAAGTTATACCTGGGGGCATATAAGGTTTTTATAGAAGGCGTTGTGGTAGAAACTTCAAAAAAGGTTCATTCGATTGGAAATTCAAAGGGATAGTGCCCTTTTTAAAAGTCGAAAGTGATTCGAGGGAACTACCCCCCCCCCCACGCTCATCATTCCCCCAAACACATCCAATCAAAACTTGAGATGGCCATTTTGTTCAGCGTAGTTGATTTCCAGATAGAAAATATGTTTTTGAGGAGGACAATCCCCCACAACCCTCAGGGCAAGGGTTTTAAGTTATGCGCTGGGGGCATATAAGGTTTTTATAGAAGGCGTTGTCTTAGAAACTTCAAAAAAGGCTTATTCGATTAGAAATTCAAAGGGCTAATGCCCTTTTTAATAGTCGAAGTGATTGAAGGGCAACTAGCCCCCCCCCCTCACGCCCACCATTCCCCCAAACGCATCCAATCAAAATTTTGAGATAGCCATTTTGTTCAGCGTAGTTGATTTCCAGATAGAAAATATGTTTTTGAGCAGGACAATCCCCCGCAACCCTTAGGGCAAGGGTTTTAAGTTATGTCCTGGGGGCATATAAGGTTTTTATAAAAGGTATTGTCGTAGAAACTTAAAAACAGGATCATTCGATTTGATATTCATAATGCTCGTGCCGTTCTTAATAGTCGAAAGTAATTGTAGGTCAACTAGCCCCCCCCACTCCCATCATTCCCCAAAACCCATCCAATCAAAATTTTGAGATAGCCATTTTGTTCAGCTTAGTTGATTTTTAGATAGAACATATGTTTTTGAGGAGGACACTACCCCCCAACCCACAGGGCACGGGTTTTAAGTTATGCCCAGGGGGAATATAAGCTTTTATAGAATGCGTTGTCGTAGAAACTTCAAAAAAGGCTCATTCGATTGAAAATTCAAAGGGCTAGTGTCCTTTTTAATAGTCGAAAGTGATTGGAGGGCAAGTAGCCCTACCCACATCCATCATTCCCCCAAACACATCCAATCAAAACTTTGAGATGGCCATTTTGTTCAGCGTAGTTGATTTCCAGATAGTAAATATGTTTTTGAGGAGGGCAATCCCCCACAACGCTCAGGGCAAGGGTTTTAAGTTATGCCCTGGGGGCATATAAGGTTTTTATAGAAGGTGGTGTCGTAGAAACTTCAAAAAAGGCTCATTCGATTGGAAATTCCGAGGGCTAGTGCCCTTTGCAATAGTCGAAAGTGATTTGAGGGCAACTAACCCCCCTCTCACGCTCACCTTTTCCCTAAACACATCCAATCGAAATTTTAAGACAACCGTTTTATTAAACGTAGTTTCAAGTTCTGGAAATTAGGTCTTTGAGGATTACAACTCCCGCAAAGTCCTCAGGGCAAGGGTTATAATTTAAGGATTCTCTGAATCCTTCATATTATTTCTTATGGAAGGGATGCTTGTATAAACTTTAGAGAGGGCTCATTTGATTGAAAATTGAAAGTTCTTGTTCACTTTTTAAGAGTCAAAAGAGATTGAAGGGCAACTAGCCCCTCTACCTCCTCCATGCCCTAAATGCATCAGATAAAAATTTTGAGATAGAGATTTTGTTAAAATAGTTCAAAGTTCTGATAACAAAAAACTCCGGTGTCGACACAGCCCACCAGGGCCCAGGGGTAGGCGTTGTAAGCAATGCCCTGGGGCATAACTTATTAAAGGGGTTTATAACTTATGGGAAGGGGTTTTGTATGAGAAGAACACATAGGAAATCTATCATGATTATCCAATTATAAGGTTAAAATACATACTCTGTGATACATGCAAAATTGTTTTGGCACACAAATTCCTATTAAGGTCAATTCCAAACAGTCGTGATCTCTTTGTGTCAGCAAGTGAAATGGTCTAAACCCCCTTATTGGAGCTATTTTTTCAATCCATTCATTATTGTGAATAGCTGTCCACAAGTTATGCAAGCTGTCTATTGTTCATATATAAGGTTTTTATCAAAGAGGTAATCGTATAGACTTTGAAAAAAGCCTCATTCGATTTAAATTGAAAGTTCCAGATCCGTTTTTTAAAGTCAAGAATAATTGGACAGTAAGAACCCCCCCATGCCATAAAAACTTGAAACTTTTTGCAATCAAAAACGAACAAAAATTAATTAAAAAAAACTTTCCTAAAAATAAGTTTTTCAAAGAAAGGTAAAGGCCATTTGAAACTTAAGATCATCAGATACAAATACCTCTTAAAATTCAAACTCAATACGACCAAAAATCACTCTTAAAGAATAAATGAAACCCAAAACGAACAGAAATTAAATAAACAATCATAGCAAAAAACATACAACAAGTAATAATATAAATGAATAAATAGATCTTAAAGCGAGTAATGCTTAGATTGAATATGAAAATCAAGCTTAAAACGAAAACAAATATTTTGCTATTAAAGTATAAATGAAACTTAAAACGAACAGAAATTAAATAAACAATCAATGCGAACAAACATACAATATATATTAATGTAAATGAATAAATAAATCTTAAAACGAGTGAAACTTAATTGAATATGCAAATCAAGTTTGAATCGAATAAAAATAACTATAAACAAGAGTTAGGGTATCGTCTCACTGCAGAAGCCTAAAACCTACTGCGTCATTGGCGCTTTACTGAAAACAATTCTTTGAAATATTTTCACTTTTTTAACTTTTAAAAATCAATAACTACTTAATATATTAGGGAATAAATATCAGCATATGTATATTAAATTGACAATGTACATTTATTTCAGTAAACTCATTTGAATTTTTTTCAGTAAAATACAAATTGTATTCTGGGTTTTGGAAAGCAAAGGTACTTTAAACCCTTCTCACATTAACCTATGCTCGTTTCGAGTTTGACTCTAATATTTATTTTAATTTTTGTTCGTTTTGGGTTTCATTTATTTATTAATACTGATTTGGGGTAGTTGTATGCTTGGTAGATTATATGATAGTCCGGACGCCAGGTGTTGAAAATGTGAACCACACCACGACGGAATGGGGCTGCTACGAGAATTAGCCTACCCTGCACCCCCTAAATTGACCATGCGGATTGAAAAATACCAATGGCACTTGCTTGAGAAGCGCCAATGACGCAGTAGGTTTTAGGCTTCTGCAGTGAGACGATACCCAAACTCTTGTTTGTAGTTATTTTTATTCGATTCAAACTTGATTTGCATATTCAATTTAAGTTTCACTCGTTTTAAGATTTATTTATTCATTTACATTAACATATATTGTATGTTTGTTCGCATTGATTGTTTATTTAATTTCTGTTCGTTTTAATTTTCATTTATACTTTAATAGCAGAATATTTGTTTTCGTTTTAAGCTTCATTTTCGTAGTCAATCCAAGCATTACTCGCTTTAAGATCTATTCATTCATTTATAATATTGCTCGTTGTATGTTTTTTGCTTTGATTGTTTATTTAATTTCTGTTCGTTTTGGGTTTCATTTATTCTTTAATAGTAATTTCTAGTGGTTTTGAGTTTGAATTTTAACAGGTATTTGTATATCCTGAGCTTAAGTTTAAAATGGTCTTTACTTTTCTTTGAAAAACGTATTTTTCGAAAAGTTTTTTTTTAATTAATCAAGCGGAAAAAACAACAATATTAATTACATCATAACCAGCCTCAAGGATAAATATCTCAAATGCCAGCTAAAGCATTCATAAAAGCCCAACCAACTAACCCTCCTAGTGCTTCATTTCTTTTTTTACACATACTTCCGAAATTTACTAGGGCTATATTACTGACCATGAGATATTAACCTTTCGGGCAGAAAAAAAACTCAATCAGCAAAGTTTTAGAACTCTGACTAGAATGATTAATTGGTCATTTTACTACCCTGTCTTCCGGGCCCTTAACAAATGGGACAACTTTTTAATTGACTTTCTGGGTGTCTAGTCAATGTTCACCTGCTGGGTGTCTAGCCAATCAAACCACATCATGTTAACAAAAAGCCGGGTTACAACACCATCTAATGAAAATCGTTCGGGCAGCATCTTTGGTAACATAAACGTCAATCCTTTATATTTAGATTTAGAACGCTGGAATAGCTTAAAACACTAAAATAAAATACCTACCTCGATTCAAGCTGAGACGCCAAGGCACATTTGCAATAAGGTTCGCAATAAGTAACCGCTTGATTTTGCTGAATATCAACTTTCATTGATGACATGTTATTTTCGCCGATGAACCCATACAAAAAGGCCCAAAGACTCTGAACAGTTCTTCTATAACGCGTAGATAAGGCTTTCAACGATATCTCTGATATGTTAGATGATTGTGAGATTCTCTTGCTAGCCAATTGCCCTATAGTGATTAATTGGGAAACACCAAGACTTGTGAGATCATTTAATGAGCACTTTGAACTAAAAATAATAAAAGTAATATAAAAACTAGGTCAGATGCAAATATTTGACTAGATGCAGTTAACAGAAGCTTTGATTAGAGGGTTCAGGGATGTTCTCAATGCGAGATGAACCATTTCAAGCATATTAACAAGTGGGGTATTCGTAATCTTATGGCTTTGTGAGAACTATGTTTGTAGCATTTCCTATAAACGGGTCCCTAGTTGTTAGTTAATTGATAAAAGCTGACTAATCAAACAAATTCTTCACTTCTGAAAAAAAAATTTTAATGGTTATAAATTATAGCGAAGAAAGAATCTTATTATTAGACGATATTATTTCCGAAGTCCGGTTGAAGCAAACAACAAATAAAAATAACAGAAATCAACACATATGGAATAAAAAGTAACTCAAGCAAAGAACAAACAAGGAAAGATCTTTTTAAAACATATATCTAGAGAATAGTCCTAGTGTTAAAACCAGAGATGGCAAGTTAAAGAAGATAAATCATAGGCAGTGCAATAGCGCTGCCTAGGTAAAGAACGATGTTGGCACAATGTATTATTATTTTTTTTTTGGATTTAGACCATGGCAATTTGTATCAAAGAAGTTGTTGCAGAAACTTCGAAAAAGGCTCATTTGATTGGAAATTCAAAGGGCTAGTGCTCTTTTTAATAGTCGAAAGTGATTGGAGGGCAACTAACCCCCCTTTAACACCCACCATTTCCCAAAACACATTCAATCAAAGTTTTGAGACAGACATTTTGTTCAACGTAGTTGAAAGTTCTGAAAATTGAGTCTCTGAGGATGACAATCCCCCCCAGAGCCCTCAGGGCAAGGGTTGTAAGTTATGCCCTGGGGGGCATACAAGGTTTTTATAGAAGACGTTGTCGTAAAAACTTCAAAAATGGCTCATTCAATTGGCAATTGAAACCGCTAGTGCCCTTTTTAATAGTTGAAAGTGATTGGAGGGCAACTAACCCTTCTCTCACGCCCACCGATTCCCAAAACAAATGCAATCAAAATTTTGAGATCCTTTTTTCTCAACGTAGTTGAAAGTTCTGAAAATTTTGTCTTTAAAGATGATAACCCCCCACAGAGCCCTCAGGGCAAGGGTTGTATGTTATGCCCTAGGGCATATAAGGTTTTAATAGAAAGAGTTGTCGTAGAAACTTCATACAGGGCTCGTTCGATTGGAAATTGAAAGGGCTATTGCCCTTTTTAATAGTCGAAAGCGACTGGAGGGCAACTAGCCCTCCTCTCACGCCCACCATTTCCTCAAGCACATCCAATCAAAATTTTGAGATAGCCGTTCTGTTCAACGTAGTTGAAAATTCTGGAAATTATGTCTTTGAGGATGACAAACCCCCCACACCCCTCCGGGCAAGGGTGTAGGTTATGCCCTGGGGGCATATAAGGTTTTTATAACTAGTGTTCTCGTAGAAACTTCAAAAAGGGCTCATTCAATTGGAAATTGAAAGGGCTGGTGCCCTTTTTAATAGTCGAAAGTAATTAGAAGGTAACTAATCTCCCTCTCACGCCCACCATTTCCCCAAACACATCCAATCAAAATTTTAAGATAGCTATTTTGTTCAACGTAGTTGAAAGTTCTCGAAATTAAGTCTTTCGGGATGACAACCCACCCACAGCCCTCAGGGTAAGGGTTGTAAGTCATGCCTTGGGGGCATATGAGGTTTCTTATAGAAAGGGTCGTCACAAAGCTTCAAAAACGGCTCATTCGATTGGAAACTGAAAGGGCTTGTGCCATTTTTAATAGTAGAAAGTGATTGGAGGGCCACTAGCCCCCCTCTCACGCGCACCATTTGCAAAAGCCACAATATAATTTGTACTTTACTGAAAAAATGCTTTTAATTGTTTTCGTTTTTATAACTTTAAGAAATCAAACATCAACATATGTTTATTGAACTGACAATGCACATTTTTTTCAGTAAATTCATTTTGAATTTTTTTCAGTAAAGTACAAATTATATTCTGGCTTTTAGAAAGCATAGGGTTTTATAACCCTACTCATATTAATTTATGTTCGTTTTGAGTTTGACTCAGTTATTTATTTTAATTTCTGTTTGTTTTGGGTCTCATTTATTTATTGATACTGATTTGGGGTAGTTTTATGTTTCGTAGATTATTTGATTCTCTTTTTGTTCATTTTTGGTTTAATGGAGTTCTTTACTTTTTTTTGAAAAACTTATTTTGTGGAAAAAGTTTTTTTAATTAATAGGAGGTAAAGAAGATAAGTGGCAATATATTAAAAAAAATTGACCAGTTATTGGAGCAGCAACAAATCTATATATGCGTCAAATCGGCATTTTATTAATTTGTCATTTAACTGTATCAGCTTCTCCTAGCTTTTTCATTCCTCTGAAATTTTTTGTTCTTATTAAACCCCTAAAATACAATGAAAGTATTAAACAATGAAAGGGTCATAAACCACTAGGAATCGCATATCAGAATTTACCGAAAAATTAGTTACCCTCCTCCAGATTTCTTCTTTCTCCCTTTATTTCACATCTTAGCCTGTATTAGCAAGTTACATATTTTATCATGTCTCTATTTGTATGATTTCCCTTCTTTTTGCATGTATGAATACTATTTTTCAAACTTAAAACGAAACGAGATTACTATTAATGTATAAGTGAAACACAAAACAAACAGAAATTAAAATGAAAAATAAAGTCAAACTTTAACGAAAAGAGATTACCACCAAGCAGAAATAAGCTCAGCATCAGATCTACAAACGGCGTTCATACACCACGCAACTCCTGGAAGTGATTAGCAAATGAAGAAGTTTTATTTAATTGTATTTATATTGATTTTTCCAAATATTTGACAAAATTTACATTCAACTTTTGATCAAGAAATGTCATTTATGTGTAACTGGCCCACGAACTGAAGCATGGATAGCATATTACCTTACAAATAGAACCCAAGAAGTTGCAATAGGAGATGCTTTGTCATCCCTTATGCCTGTGATAAGTAGATAAGCAAGGTGTTGTCTTGTGTCGGTACTCTTCGGCCTTTTTATTAATAATTTGAAACATGTTATGAAAGACTCGACAATGAAAACGTTCGCAAATGACGAAAAGGAATATAGTCCAGGAAGGGAACGGTTTGACCGGGTACAAATTGTAAGAGAAAAGATTCTTTCACTGCCCGACTCAAAAAAATGTGCTGATTCCAAATATAAAAAGTTGGCTCATCTATCTGTTTTATAAATATTTTTTTTAGGTTGAGGTTGATTTTGAGGGGGTGAATTTCGTGTTTCATATATAGGCATACAACAACAAAATTGATGTCTAGAATAGTGTAATAGGTCACGGTGATTATGAAAATCCCTTTTATTTGAACGTAAAATTAAAACTTAGGTTTTTTGAGTTTGAGGTTGATTTTAAGAAGCTGAAATTCGTACTTCCAAGTAAAGGCGTACAACAACAAAAAATTATGTCTAGAATAGGGTATTAGATCAAGATGATCATGAAAATCACCTTGATATGAACGTAAAACTAAAAATCAGATTTTTTTAGATTGATTTTGAGGAGGTGAATTCGTTTTTACGTATAAAGGCGTACAGCAACGACATTGATGTCTAGAATAGGGTACTAGATCACGGTGATTATAGAAATCACCTTTATTTGAACGTGAAATTAAAACTCATTTACATATTCCACTAGTGTGAAACCACGCTTAATCTGAAAGAAACCGGTCTTAAAATGTAGAATGACAACTATCACCCAGTTCGATGCTTTAACTAACGATTAAAAAATTCTCGACTTTTTAGTTATATAATATACAAATGGTATAAAAAATCGAAATATCAATATTCGTAGATCTTCGTTATCTTCCAGATCATCAGCTCCGAGAAACTCAGTAGTAACACAGTTAGCACAAATTGTTCCCTTGCAAGGTCCATAGGCCCCGGTGCATTTCGCGTCATTTCTTTTGCAAGTGCATCGCATATTTGAGTAGTCTGTTTTGCAGTTACAGTGAAAAACTGCAAGGAGAGAGTTGTGGGCAGCTGGGAGTTCACCAAAATAGGGCAATATAGTCCATTTTGAATTACCCAACCGAACTGGGTAGGGTCAAGATTGCATCTCAGGGTGAACCATGATCTAACTTGCAAATAAAAAGCAGGTGCTGTAACTTTCTCGATTAATTTGGGATAACAAAACTGATTGAGGGTTGAAATTGAACCTGGGCACTTATATATAAGCATCATTGCTTTCTCCCCAGTCGCTGAAATCTATTGCTTGGTAAATAAAGGCTCCATCGAAACTTTAGCGGAATCGTAACACTCATTGTTTTTTTATCCGAAGCCGTAGTCCCGCTGACTTCCCAATGCCGTAGATATGAGAACTTGAATCGCACCCAAGGAAGGCGTGAACATACAGGATTGTCCTACATATACGAGATCCAAGTTGAGTTTCGTTGCATTTACATACGAAATTCTATTCTTTGAGATTCCGGCTAAAGGCTCAGAGTAAACGTAGATCGCTTGGCTACCTGTCTGGGCTTGATAACACAGGAGTATAAACAGATCTGTGTCGTCTCCAACCAGGACAGTAGGTATAAAAGAAGCAGACCGAACTACAGTTAGAATATTGAGAAGATAAGGGTCACCTTCTGCCTAGTATACCTGGCACTCAGCTTTGGTCAGGTACTCACTGGTCATGGCTATGATTGCTTGCTTATTCTTGAAGTTGCTTAGAACCACTTCCATCTTTGTAGAACAGACCATATTTCTGTTAAAATTGATCTGCGGGCACGATCGTAACCCTTTCCGTCTCTATTCGGTGATATCTTTGATTGAAGGTGCTTGGTTGCATCCGTTGAAAACCACCAACGTCCATTGCAACCCGTATTTCCTTGCAACGTAGTCAGCTTACTTCCGGCAGATACTATCAGAAGTTGAGTCATTTTCCCAAGGGATTCACTGAAGCAATACCCCACCATCGATAACTATATGCTTGTCACTGATATCTTTGACAAAGTCTTCAGTTTTTGGCTGCTGCTCTGCAACTAGACGCCACATCGCATAGGTGAGGGCAGGCTTATCGGCTAATCGTGGAAGTCCGTTTGTTTCAACAAGTGACGGAGGCAGCGAGCACTATTAATACTCAAAGTATGACTCCAAATTATCGTCACTATTTCCAGCGATTATCACCAGCCGCTGAAACATTAATGCTGATTCAACTGCAATTGACTGTCCATTAATAACTGGTGCAGCTTTATTAGCAAGGGTTACGGCCACCAATTTTTTCTTAAATGTGTACGTGTTGACGTTTTTCCTTGTCATGCTATCCATGATTTCTTGTCCGATGGATCTAGCTGTGTCGACGTTGAATTTTCATGAGCCGTAACTCCAGAAGTAATGTTTCACAAGCTTGGGTCTTCTGCGAAAGGGGAATTCTCAGCAAGAAAGCAAACAAGCTTGCTAGTGTCATGGTTATCGTGTTCAATCCTCGACTCTGTAACTTTTTTGTGCTTTTTGCTTGTATCGTATTGGACCTTAGCAAAATTTTGTATCGACAAATTAATTGCACTAAAAGTTGGTGCTGAAAGTAACCAAGTCAGCCTCTGTAACTCATTCATGCCGCTTCCCCTTGTAAGACCACGGTAAGTTTTCAACGAGCGCATTAGTACCTGCTCAATGACTAAATCTGACGACCGATCCGCTAAAAAAATTTCGGATCTGCGGATAACATATCTTCCGTTCTAAAATTGTCAAACACGTCGGGATTGGTAGTTTCCAGCTGTTTCATGTTTTGCAAGTACACCCTGGCAAACTTCTCATATAGGAAGTGTTTGGACGCTGCAAAATAAGGCAACATAGCTTCAACTGCCAGAAGATGAAGATCCCAGTTCCCCGTACGGTCTGCTTGGATAAACTTCTTCAGTATGTCTAACGTTTCCATATATTGTATCCAAAGTTTTGCCATACGCAACCTTTTCGAAAGTGACTGTTTAAGAAACGAAAATTTTTTGGCGACTTCTGCCAAGAACAGATTTTCCTCTACACTTTGTATGTCTGTATGACCTTCCAGTGCACCAAGAGAAATAGTAAAGAACTCCTTAAACGCGTAAGAGGTACTGAATAGTTTTTCCATATCTGCTGAATCAGCACCATCTTAGTGCCGTAAAGCAAAGTGAAGAAAAGCGATTTCAGTGCCCAGTCAATCAGTATGTGTCCCCGAAAAGCTCTGGAATAAGCTTTCCCAGAAATGATATGTTGAACAGCATTTGGCGCATAAATTATTTTCAATGTCTTTTGAAGTCCAACATCTGATCTGCCCAACAGCCCCAAGGTAACTCATGAGTGTGTGGAAACCACCCAGCCGAAGGACAATTTTTTGATAGGACTTGCATCAATCTCGGCAGAGATAATAGTAAGAGCTATCCAGTAAAGTGGCTGATCAAAGGTCAGTACTGGGAGTCACACGGTATCTGGAACACTGTTGGCAAACAAAGCTGTGTGTACAGTAGATACAACTGGGGTCACTTGGTCTCATATCTATCATGGGAATGAAGAGAATGGAGGATTTCCCTGTATAAGAGTCTGACTGCGTATCAGCATACAGCTCACTCATAGCTCATTGCCAGCTAGACAAGGGCGCAGGAAAAAGTCTGGACATCTTTCACTGCAAGTCTCAATATTTTGAGGCATCCAGAATTGAAACTCGTTGTAGCGGATCGTGAATAAGGTTAGGTTGCCCTAGTGTCTGCCTGAGATACTTAATGGGAATTCGGTTCGGTTCAGTTATCTGCCTAGACATAACAAACTTTCTTCTCTCTAGTACTGTCGAAGACCTCAATAGTGGCGTCACAGAAACAATTATGCCCATGCCGTGAAAACTGGCGTTACCATCAAGGGTACAGACGTTGTGGTCAACGTTATCAGCTATGTGTTGCATGTAAAAAGTTCCTTCCGGTCCTTCTATGTTTGTGCTGTCAGAAACCGCAGCGTTACGCCTGAAGAGCTTCGTCTCGTAATATGATGAGCTGAAACCCGTAGCATTGAACATATTAATTAGAAAGCAGCTGCTAAACTGAGAGAGAGAGAGAGAGAGAGAGAGAGAGAGAGAGAGAGAGAGAGAGAGAGAGAGAGAGAGAGAGAGAGAGAGAGAGAGAGAGGGGGGGGCATGCGTGATCTGGCAAGGTCAGATTAAGCATGGTTTAATACAAATGGAATATTTACATGGAAGTATTAATTTTACGTTCAAATAAAGGTGATTTTCATAATCACCGTGATCTGGTACCCTTTTCTAGACACAAATTTTGTTGATGTACGCCTTTATATGTAAAAATGAATTCACCTCCTCAAAATCAACCTCAACCCCTCAAAAGACCTAATTTTTAGTTTTACGTTCATATTAAATGATTTTCATAATCACCGTGATCTAATACCCTATTCCAGACATAAATTTTGTTGTTGTACGCATTTACATGGAAGCACGAATTTCACCTTCTTAACATCAACCTCAAAAAACCTAAGTTTTAATTTTATGTTCAAATAAAAGAGATTTTCATAATCACCATGACCTATTACACTATTCTAGACATCAAATTTGTTGTTGTACGCCTATATATGAAACACGAAATTCACCCCCTCAAAATCAGCCTCAACCTAAAAAAACACAGAATTTGTGAAACATTCAAATGAGCCAACTTTGTATATTTGGAATCAGCACATTTTTTTAGTCAGGTAGTCAAAGAATCTTTTCTCTTGCAAATTATTCCCGATTAAGTCACTTTTTTCACACACTTCCTGGGCTAATATAGATCAGTTATAAATGCGCATTTTTCGCAACTTCAGGGACGATTTCAACTCTCTAGGTAGGTTGTGTAATTCAAACTCTATGTTTATTAACGAAACTAAGTGCAATTGTATGCATTGTTTGCGCAAACTCTTTTAATATTATCATTATTTCAGTTATGGTGGCAATCTCAAGTATGGAGTATTTTCGAGACCTTGGGGTTTGGTTCGACTCGAGTCTGAAGTTTGATAAACATGCTTCAGATGTTCCCGCCGGGCAAAGTACCAATTAATACGTCTAAGACGCACCTTCTCTAAGCTTGAGGTTCGTTTCAATGGCGTCACTTTATGTGTCAACTGCACGTCCAATACTTGAGTATTGCTCATCAGTAAGGTATCCTCTTAATAGGAGAGACAGGGCAAGAGACGAGAAAGGTCAACAGAGGGCCACCAAACTCACACCTTACCTGACATGTCTACCATAACAAATGGAGAGACTGTAGTTACCTAGTCTTCAGTTCTAACGTGACAGAGTTGACCTAATAAATACACTCGGCACTGTTGGGAACATTAACAATACGAATACAAGTCACTTCTTCATCTTCACAGAATATAACACTACCCGTCAGCCCCAGAACGAAATATACCAACCAAGTCCAAAGAAAAGATAAGGTAAAAAATTCTTGGTCCGGCCGCGCGGAACCCTTGAGTGCATTACTGCCATAAACAGTTTCAAATATCATAGTACAGTCTTTCAAAAGTTGATTATCCTCCGCAGAGTTCCATTTAGGGAGGGTTCAAGCCCAAACTAAAAAATATTTTAGGCTCTTTTCAAGCCCTATTTTCGGGAAAAGATTTTCTTTTCAATTTTGACTTGAAAACGGGGTCCCCGTGTTGCAAGGACTTAAGGATAACTTTCAAGTTGATAAAAAAAAATATGTTCCTTTTTTGGGGAATCTGGATAAGGTGGGAGGGCATGTCCCTAAACTAGAACTATTTCTGTATACTTGGGTCTCTGTGTCCCATTATCTTACACTTCCAAAGATTCAAGCTGTGCAAAAAGCGGAAAGTTAGTAATTTATGTCCCAAGTCGGACGCTCGTTTTCAGGGGAAACAAAATTTTTTTTTTTTCTTTCTTCATAGAGGTCCCATTTGCCCAAGGACTTAAAAAAATATAAATTCGAGGTGAGCAGATGTAAAAGTTTTGGTCCTTTTTCAGAACCCGTTTTTGGAGCCTGTGTCCCTAAACAAAGTATTATTTTTGTGGAATAGGTTCCTTTTGGCACAAGGACTAGTGGCTGTAAATTTCAAACGGATCAAGGGCGGTAAAATTCTTGGCCTATTTACGAGCATCCTAACACGCTCCTCCTTTCAATAAAAGGCTTGCTCTACTGAGTCAAGGAAATGATCCAAAAAACATTCGATCCAGTCGGACACCCACAGTGAAATTTGATCTCCCTCCCTTCCTGTATAAGAACTATGAGAAAAGAGTTCAATTTACATAATTTATGGCCCTTGCCAAGAGTGGGTAGGGGTCATGTAATCCCCAGAGGCAATCGGGTCTTTCAATTTCTCTTAAAAAATGGCTTTCCCTTTCAGATTTTTGAATTGATATCATTATTATTATTATTATCTATTACCCGTCAAAAAAAAAAGGTACAAAAGACGGAGGATCACTAAAAAAGAAAAAACACAAACAACAACTCAATTATACACTGCACTGCAGGTCCGTAACATATTTTATTTTTTAAACTCCCAAGTACTGAACAAATATAAGCAATATGAACATCGTTGCATCAAGCCGCAATTGGTAAAAAATTAAACCAAATAATCCTCAGTGAATTAAAAATATACAGTAGATAGTCATATCAACTAGTCTAAATATTACATGAGCCGGTAAAACAACTAAACGAAACTTTCGTCCGCTTGTCTTGAATTCATATCACTCTCAACAAATGGTTCATTTACTCAGATATGAATACAAATTAGAAACAAGGAAATTAATCAATCACGGATTTTTTTTACTTCATCACATAAAACAGAATGCTTAAAAGAATGGATAATTAATAAACGGTTAAATTATTAGTAATATACGCAATATATTATCAGAGAAAAATTGACACCAAGATTGAGAATAACCAGCGTCACATAAATTGGACTCATACGAAAAGAGACTAAATCATCACTCAATAATTGCAACAATTAGAATGTTAATGCAATTACAGCTGACTTAATTAAATAAGCAACCGACGATAAAATTATAAACTCTCACTTCCTAGATTTAATTCAGGAAAGGCTTTCCCCATTTTTAATTAAGTCTTTATTTATTTGTAACCCGTCAACAACAAAAGGAAAACAGACCGAGTATAAACGAAAGAAAAAAGAAAGGAAAAAGGCACTAGGGCTAACAAAATTAAATGGACAGCCATTCACTGCCGTAGCAAACGGTACCAAGGGTGGGAAGAAACTTTCTCGTTTTACCGTTTAATTTGTTCAATTATAGCTGCCGTCGGGTCCGCAATTTTAACATTTTTAACAAGGTGCGAATTTCTTGTCCAAAGCGGGAGCCGCAACAAGAACTTCTTATGCTTAAAAAACGCGGATCTCAGCTTTCTTTTCTCTGGCTCGTCAAAAATACTCCAAAATGGGCTTAGATACAGGAAATGGGGAAGGGATACTGCGTTATAAAGTCGAGCCAGAATTAAACGGTCGAAACGGATTTTAGATGAAACTACTCTATTGTAAGCAAAAGCCAGGCGTTTACGGAGATGATCAATAAGAAGGGAGCGGGTAGTTTTGAGATACTTTCCAATTGGTAAACCAAGGTAAATAATTTTTGGGACAAGGGCTACAGACAGTTCTCCCAGCCTCACAGACGAGACCTCTTCCTGGCACCAGTTGAACAAAAGAATCTCCGACTTCTGTGGGTTAAATTCAAGGCCGATGCGACTGTAATTTTACAGTAGTGTGGAGAAGGTGGTCTCGGTACCTGCGACTGTGCGGCTGGGGTTCAGAATGTCATCGGCATAGGCTATAATTGTAACGTCTATGCCGTGAGCTAAGCATGTTCTCTCGATACTAGACTGTGGCTCAATATTACAATTATTAAAGGCACAAGGAGATGTGACTGATCCTTGTCGAGCACCCTTTTTTACTAGGACTACAGGATTTCCTCCGTAGGAAACGATCACGTCGGATGCATATTCAGTGAGGGCTCGACCATGGCCAGGAAGTAGGAGTTCAGCCTGTAGGTGGTCATACATGTCTTTACTGGGTAGTTGGATGTCCTTCTGTACACCTCTCTTTCCCATATCCAGAATGAGTTGGTCATGGGAAGTGAGTCGTAGGCACGACGGACGTCATGTAGACCTATAACACAATGAATTCCTTCGATTCATCAGCGTCAATCAAGACTGAAGCCAAGCAGAAATGGCGTGGCCACAACCAAGACCCTTCTGGAGCCCAAACTGGGAAGGGGGAGTCCAGCAATTTTCCTGGATTTCATCAATGACCAAAAGTTCGAAGACTTTGCAAAGCGTTGGTGCCAGTGTGGTTGGTCTGAACGAAGGACATTCTGAAGTACTTTTTCCTTTCTTCGGAACTGGTCTAAGGGACCCAGTACTGGATGCCGATGGTACGAGTCAAGTGGTAAAGATCATCTGAAAGAGAAGAGTTAGGTATCCCATGAAAGTTGGGCTGCAATGGCTATGGTGAAGGGCGGATACACGGTCAATGCCAGCCGACTTATTCTTTTTCAACCGTCGGATCGCGGACGCCACTTGTGATTGGGTAACTAGGAAATATGTATCTGGAATTGATGAGAGGAGGGATGAAAGCTTTTCTTGAACAGAAATGTTAAGATCCTCTTATGGGGCTGAAAAAGCATCAAGGTACTAGTTTATTCATGTTAAAGATAGGATATCTGACTCGGGACCCGTTGACTCCTTCTTATCCAACATTTTCCATAACATATTAGGATTTTTAATTACTTTTTCAGAAAGCTCGGATTTCAACTGCGCGCGGTGACGAGCAAGTTCCTTCCCAAACTTACGCTTAGGTGCAACTCTGATCCCTTTAACTACTCCTGAGCGGGGTGTACCACATTCTTTCCATATCCCGTGCCAGAAGGTAGCTCGGTCGCATACTAATTGTAACAAAGGGTTACAAGACCATCCCTTTCTTGAGTTCCTTGTTTGACACGAGACTTAGGCACTTCCTGAGATCCGGCAAACAGAAGAACATGGGTCAGCTCGGCGTAATAAATATTAAGACGTAGACGCGCATCTCTTTCATCACGATGAGAGAATTTCATTAGTAGGTCAAACGGTACGCGAATTTTTGACAGAACAAGATCACACGAATTTTTAAACTTTTCTTTATCAATTTTACGCCGAACCGTAACCTTATGTCACCTCTGAGTGAATCCCGAAGAATTATTCGCAGCGGAAAACGAGGTAGGCCTACTGATAATACACTGAGCTCGGAAATGATCCGAAGTGAAACTATTCGGGAGGACAAGAACCTCACGTACTGGCAAAGAACTAGAGCTAACAATATGGTCTAGATTGGACGTGGATATTGGGACATGAACCAGATTGGTGGATATACGAAAAGTCCTGGTTTTTCCGGTGAACAGTAAAACGGTTCTCAAGTATTAGAATGCACTCATTCCCTATTAGAATGCAACACCGACTGTTTTGGGCACTAGTATTAACTTCTAAATTACAATTAAAGTAACCCATAATTATGCACTTAAGGGACTCGCACTCGGCTTTCTTAAGACAACGGGCTAGTTTGGCACCACTTATAACAAAAGCACTACCAGATTTGTCGTCACGGTAATCCGTTGGAAGATACACATTTATAACTAGCAGATCATCTAGTCTAGTTAAAAGAAAATTGTCGCTGTTATCGGATACTTCGCACGCGAGACGATTGCTAACCAACGTGGCAATGCCGTCAGACGGACGGCCCAGCGGAGATGAACGTTTTGCAGGCACGGAGAACACAGAGTAGGACGGCCAGAGATTTAGGAGGTTTAGATCAGCTTCAGTGACGAAATGTTCTTGCAGGCATATCACATTATATTTGTTTACAAACTGGTCAACCACAAGTGACTGCTCGGAAAAAATTCCGTTTATATCCCAAGAGAGCAGTGAAATGTCAGAGATTTCGTTATTCAGCATGTTTATGAGTTTTCTTTTGCTGGTTTTCCGGACACTTCACGCTATAGCAGGTATGACCCGCTTTCTTGCACGAAACACAAAACATAACACGAGTACACTTTTCTGCATCGTTCTTTTTGGAGACGTGGTCAGACGAGCACAGAGGGCTATTGGTGCACTCGGCAGCTAGGTGACCTTGGTTGGCACGATTAGCAACGACGGGGTAAGAAACGGATGGGCAGTCTTTCGTAATAGATCTTCATATAGTCCTTGAGAAATTTATCCAAATCCGATCGACAACTGAAAAATACCTTCAACATACGGGAACTGCCAAGCTGTTCAGACTTTGTAGCTTTGGGGATCAGTGCAGTTAGCTCATCCGCTGATACGTCAGAGGGGACTCGTTTCGCTACAGCAATGTAGTTAGGACTCTTTATGGCAGCAGAAATCTGCGACTGGTTGGTCTCGATTGACTCAACAATAGTTTCGGCTGTGTCTTTCGAACGAACCACTAGTTTCCAGACCGATGTGACTTTCCTTAACTCAGATATGTCACTAGTATCCACACATACAGAATCAACAAATCTCTTCCTAGCACTCGGGGTATCAAGCGACTCGGGCAACTTTTTCAGGACGATTGTATTGGAGGGCTTATCAGGCTGATTTGAGGTGATTGGCCATTCAATGGGTTTGTTGGCATTAATAGCAAAATGGTGCTTGATAACTCGAGACAATTCATTCACCTTAATAGCTACGGTTGCTGCAGTAGCTTCACTTGTAGCTGGGACTGAGCAGGGAATATAAATAACAAAGGTCGGCAATTTGGTCTTCTTGACATGAACTTGGTGAATCCATCTGCAAATGTCCGTAAAATTTTCTTCATATTTTGCCTGAATTTTACAGCATGTTGTAAACTGCATTAGTTGATGGAACGGTCTTTTTACTTCTAGAATTTCTTCTGGTGTGAAAACGTTGATGCCTGTATCAACTATCCCCTCCAGTTTTTCTCTTCTATCCAGCATACAAAATTCAGCAAAGTATCCAAGAGCCGTTTTTCCTTTGTTTTCGTCGATAACCCGGAAATGATACAGTAGGCTACTGTCGACGCACCTTATGAAAGGGTTGATAATTGCTTGCAAGATTTGGCTAGTAAAGTTTTATTTTAGTAGCCTCCAATCGATAACACTGAGCTGTAATAATTGCCCCCAGGGGAAATAACACCGGTCAAAATAGTCAAACCATAGATAAGCCGATTATAAAAAATCTTCAAACAAGTGTCCACTGGGAAATTACTCACAATGTAAAACAGGGTTTTATACAAAAAAAGAGTTCTTTACACCACACGCTCAAGATCAAGACATTACATGGGTTATGGGAGACGGGTAGCAAAAAAAGGATATGGGAGGGGGCTGTTTCCTCTCCAATTAGTTCCGACGTAAAAAACCCCTTCCATAAAAAGTGGTCGGGGAAACTCTTTACGTTATAAGTTATAACGCTTTACAGACAGCATTTTTAACAACAACAACCACACAGAGGATGATTGCAAGTGTTTTACGTACCAATTACCTTTAGGTAATTCCTGCTCAAAGCATTTGAGCTGGAAATTCTATAAGAGAAAAGGAAACAGAATTACTACTAACGAGCCATTGCAGCACCATGTAACCTAAGGTCAATACGGCTACCCACACTCCATGTCAGTCTATTCAAAACTTGACTCTTTACCTCTTCCAATAGAATTCAAATTCTTTTAAATCCATTCTTATGACCTCTTCCCAACACATTTGGGGACGTCTTATTTTTTTTTTTTTTTTTTTTTTTTTTATTGCACATGGATGGCCAAAAAAGACCAAAGCTGGGTGTAGTTTATTTCCCCAAATATCAGTATCTTTAACAAATGTTTGACCCGTTTTCAGAGGAATTTTCAACACCCATGGTCGTCAATTTGTGGACAATAGTTTGTTCGTATTTATGTAGAGTAACTAATGAAAAGTTTTTTGAGGAGTTTTTCTGCTATGTATTTGAATTTTCAATTGTGTGTTTGGTGTCCTTTCTTTTATATTCGGTGATTACTCCGCCTATTGTATCTATTTTTTGACAGGGAATAAATGAATAATAATAATAACTAATCTTTGGCAATCAGTCATCCTTCATCCGTAAAATAATCGCCATAGCCATATCAACCTTTCTTTCACCATAGCCCAAGAAAGTGGGATAGAACCAAATTTTTACCATAGCTTGCTCTTTGACCTCTGGTCAGTCAAAAGGGTACCTAGTTCTATACGTAGACAGTCCTCTGGAAAACATTAAACAAATCTTCCTTTGCCTTTCGAAGCGTCCACGTTTCAGAAAGATACTGCAAACTGTCATTTCCGTAGCTTCCAATATTATAATCTTGAATTGCCAGCATATCTTCTTGTTCTTCCACACTCGTTTCAACTGTGAAAGAACACCCTGGAACTTGGCTACTCTACTTTTTACATTTTCACCGCATCCACAATCTTTACTAATAACAATACTACCCACGTGAGTAAAGCTATCCACTTGTTCAGTGTTCTCGTTGACCAACATAGCCTCTTCACCTTCTTTTACTCCTTGTCTAAGCGAGTTATTCTTCTTAAAATTTAGTTTTCAAACCTATTCCTGCACCCTGAGCTCTCAAAGGTTCCAAAAATTCTTTCATTTTGCTAACATTTTATCCCGCAAACTCAAATCATAAGCATAATACAAGTCTAAGAAAGTATAAACTTCCCATCTAATCCCATGCTCTCCCAATTCCATAGCCTTTGACGTGTTCCTTAGAAAAAGTTCATCAAAATAATCCATTCAAACTGGGATATGAACACAACCCTTCTTAACTCGTGACTTCACCAAAACAGCTACTAACTTTACTTTCTACCTTAACCACAGAAGCATTGTTCAAGTAAATAGCGCTAATCACACTAATATACTTATCTGGCATACCATATAAGAATAGAACCTTCACTAGAGCTCTTCTATCAGCCATATAAAATGGCTGTTCATGGTCTATAAAACTGGGATCTCAAACTTTATTTATAGTCAGCTTCCTGTTGCAAAAGCTCAAAAAGCAACAGTATTCCCAAGAATTGATTTGAACACTGCGCAAAGATTGTTGATGACTGTGATTGGCAAAAAAAAAGCAAAATAATACTAAACAACTTTCAAGGAGCATTATGAACAAACCAATTAAAGAAATTCCGGAGTCCACTGAGAACAAGCTTATAAGAAGATTATTTTTTTTTAATATTTGGTGTATAGACGGATGAGAGGCAATGACACTGCTGGAAATACAGTTATATTAGTATAACTGTATGTCAATAGAGTCGATACACTGCACTTCCACAGACATGCAGTCGTATACGGCAGTATTATTAAGGTTTTAAATTCAAATAGAGGACAAACTTTTTATAAATAGTGCTTAAAACTTACACCGCTGTTAGTAAAACTTTGCAAGCTATTGACAATTGTATTGGAACAGAAAAACATTTTAGAATTATAAATGATCTGATATATAGCAAGCAAGTGGATATTTGGATTGATAGGGCGGCTGGAATGGTTGTAAGAGTTAAGGGAGCGGATGAATTGAGTGGGAGGAAATTTTGCCGTCCTTTCTGCCATTTTGCCGTCTTTTAGAACTATAAGGTAGCTAAATGGGTTCTTTGAAAGATAATTTTTCCGTTGGACAGTAGATTAAAGATAATAAATCATGCTAAGAACCATTCATTACAAGCATGACTTATAAGACTAGCCACTGAAGATCTGGCTTAGGGCTATTTACACCAGATACTGCACACAGAAGTCAAGTGGCTATTAACTGGAATCCTTATAACCAGATTGTTCGGATAAAAAATGCACAGCTAGTCCTATATGCAGAAAATTCTGTCATCCAACGACTAACTGATTCTAATTTCAGCCTAAATTGGGATATCTCTTTCTCAAATCTCTTTCTTCTCCTTTAGATTATGACTTGCCATGAGTCGGTAAAAAATCTTATCTTTTCTCTAAAAATCAAATGAAATAAGTATTTTTCTTCAAGAGAAGAAGGACCACAAAAGAGAAAATAGAAGGTCAGCTAAAAATGCATGTATTTTTCAAAGTACGCGGTGTAAGCAGAGACCTCTCTAACTTTGCTTGGTCACAGAATTCGTCAAGAAAAGTGGTTCCAACCTACGAACCATACATCCTTGAAAGTGCTATTGCCCACTTGCAAGGTTTAGAAAGAAGCCA
Source organism: Artemia sp. Qi Xiang Cuo (assembly GCF_049724085.1). Lineage (NCBI taxonomy): Eukaryota > Metazoa > Arthropoda > Branchiopoda > Anostraca > Artemiidae > Artemia > Artemia sp. Qi Xiang Cuo. The sequence continues at coordinate 55,345,774 of NC_142794.1, forward strand.
AATCGATCGTTTCCTGGCATCGACCCTGATTATATCAACAAATAGTCGATGAGGGACAGCAAGAAAAAACAAAAAACCCACTGGAATGGTGAATGAAACTTTACAAAATCTGCTTGGGGTCAGCTTGGCAGCATTTAAAAAAAAAGATATCGGGATGGAAGCTAGGAAGAGTTTCGGTCTTTCTAGGTGCACTTCATTAAACAATATTGATTAAAAAATAACAATTAAAAACAAACAATACTGATTGAAATTGATAAGAAAATCTCCAGGAACAAAATGGATGATAATGACATGGAAAATTGAAATGAAATACTAAAACAAAATCCTTTTAACATTTCACTAACCGAAGTTAAGACAACCGTGTATTCAATTAGCACTGATTTTCATCTTTTCCAATAAATTTTTTATTTCGAATGATGGCCACTGAATGATAGCTGTATACTTATTTTTTAGTTTTTTTACCCCGACAAGGGTAACAACAGCAAAAAGAGTATGAGGACCACTGCTCCATACCTTTGATATAAAGTGCTGTCTTATCTTCATTAAGTTTATACTCTTCATTTCATAGTGTGATAAAATTTTGTTTACCAATATCAGGTGTGACTCGCACAAGCATTGCTTTGAGTCGAAATTATCATGTTAATTGTTTCTTTGGTCATTTATTTAAAAATAAAAGGTTGTTTGATTGATTGATACTATCTAAATTACACATTTGCTCTAGATTCAATTTAGCACATTTTCCACATCAAGGGAATTAAATAGGCAAATTCTGACTTGCAGAGAGGTCTTGAACAAAAATCTACCAATCGAAGTATTCAATTTGATACCCTTTCAATAAGGAGGAAGCATTCTGCACAAATACCTGCTAGGTAAAGCGGGATAACTGAGAAATGGTCCCTCAAATTTCGCAAAATAACCAGCCGTTATAAAATCCTTCAAAAATGTCGTATATTGCTTAAAAGCTTGGCTTTGCATCTGATTACAATTGATCTGGTTGAGATTTCGTAAAGGACTCAGAGGTCCCCGGGCACCATGACGGAACACTATCAAGGCTCCAATAAACTTGAATCCATTGAATGAGTCATTGTTTTTAGCAGGACAGCCTACAATATACAAAACCCAATAAGAACATACAAATGCATTAATCGAGAAATGAAGTACTGGAACGAAGAAAGTTAATAATTTCTGTAAAATCCATAAGACTGATAGCAAGAGCAAAAGAGAGAGTTAACCAAAAATACTGAGAGACAACCACACATTACAACCAAATCCCAAGATTTTATTTTTATCCTTGTGGTTTTATTCTGATTTTTCTGGCACCCTTTTCCGTTCTTCTTTCTTTTTTTACTCTTTTTTGTTAAAATAATGTTGCCAATTCGGTCAATCAGTCGTAGCTTACATACCAAATTAACAACAATAAAAATAATGGTTTTTGATAAACATAAAGAGCGAATTGAAACTTAAAACAAACAAAAATCAACTGCCTTCAACCCGTTCAGTATCTATCTGTAAAATTGGCATAAAAATCTTTGATAAAGGCTAGATTCCTTTTTTTTACGTTCTTGTAAGACTAACCCTTTACTATAAGCGCAAAACAAAAAAATAGCACTGCAATTGCTGTAAAACTATCGATCAATCAATCGATTTTATTTCGAAAAGCTTTACAAGGTTGTGAAACGATAATTGTCATAAAAAGATAACGCATTAAACATATAACAATTACAGCCATAGCCATCAGCCATCATCATACAAATTTACACATAGCTAAACAGAAAATTTTAAATAAATAATGAACCACGCAATAAAATAAACAGTCAAAGTATAGCTTAAAATATCTAAAATTTTAACATTCTGAAAAAAAAAATCTGAGGGAAACCAACTAAAGTTAATAAAACATTTGAAATCCAAATTAGTTTAAAAAAAACAAAATTCAAATAAAAAAAAAATAACATTAAAATCAACAATGAATAAAAATAATAAACTAAAACAAATATAAATGTAAAAATTTTTACGAGGGAGCGTAGCATTAAAAACCATGACGAACGAGGGAAAAAAACTATTGCATAAACGCATATGTCGTGCTGTTGCCGGCTGAATTTCAGGAATCGGTTCAGCTACTTGTTACGGGGCCCATCCCCGGGAAGGCGCCCCCTGCCACTGGGCACAGCTTTTTGAAACCATTTTAGCGTCTGATGAAGGCAAACAACAACAATTTCGGGAGTGACTATTTCAAACAAGGTACCCTCTTTAACTGATTGTTCGCCAGCTCTATCTGCTGATTCGTTTTCACTAATTTCATTTTGCCGAGGAATCCACTGGATAGCAACTTGGTGTCTTTCATTTTCAGAAAGTGCTACCATCTCCTTATATGCAAACGCTCCATGCTACTTGAGGATTCAGTTTTTTAAACTGTGTTGAGCATTTGAATAGCGAAACGGTTCAAATTCACAGCACCCTTCCGATTTTCAAGACCCCATAGAACAGAATTAGAACTGTAGATCATCCAGTTTTAACAAGGCTGTTTTTGCTTTCCATCCCCCCCCTGGTTGCAATTTTTATTGTAGCACTGAAAAACAGTAATGCCTGTCCAGCGAAGTGGCCCCCTTTCATGAGCCCCTTTGCAACAGGGAAATCTAGCTTTTTGAAACTGTATTTTAGCATCTGAGAAAGGTGGAAAAATAAAGCTTTTCGTTACTAAAAGCATTGTTCAAAAGACGGTACAGGTTCTGAACCATCGATATGGATGGTCTCTCCGTGTTCATACCCTCATCATATATAATTACTACTTAGTTCTAAAAGAGGTAGAAGGCGAAGGAGCATGCACCGAAAAACACCATTATTTTGGGTCGCCTACCTTCACTAGCATTCTTTTTTTAGACTTTTGTTTTCACAAGAAAAAAACACTACTTTGTCTTTAGCTTTTTAATTTTCTTTCAGAAACCTCAAGTCTACCGTTGCTCTTAGTTCAGAATGCTCACTCAAGTTCAAAGACTCTGGTAACGACTTCAAGTCTGCCGTTACCCGTTGCCTCTAGATCTCACTCAGGTTTGACTACAGAGACGCTACCTAGAACCACCACCGAGGATAACGAGCTGTCACTACCGACTTTTTCCCATGACTACAATACAGACGTTGTTGAAGTGCAATAGTCTGATCACTTGACAGGATGGTCGAGGGAAGATATAAAAACCATGATGCAGTAGACGTAGACGACACAGCCAAGCAGCAGTACTACCTCCTCGCTTGATGCCGGCATCGCACCCTCATCTGACTTTGGTTTCGGAGTAATACTCAAAGAAAGAAACCAACTATCGTCGGAAGAAATCGCTTTTTTCTCTACGAAAGACGGAAGCCAAAGAACCAAGCCTAATTTCCAACTTCAATACAAGGGCAAAAGGGGAGTGAAGTTACTTGTCTACTTAATATGGAGCTCCTTGCCCGGTATCCCTGGCTTCTGGTGAGCCGTCACCAAGAGCCCGAGGGACATTGTCTGAGCCATGCCACCAATCTTTCGTACTCGAGATAGTTTCCGTCCCGATTCTACGGAATGCGTAAGATTTCGTACGAGATACAATTTCTCAAATCAACTCGAGTACCGAACGAACATGACTTCTGAAGAAACATCTGGTGTCTGACAATGCTAGAGCAGAGACCCTCATTGGTCTTTGTACCAAAAGATTTGTAGAGAGGCGTGAGTTAATTGTTCAGTTTTGGGATTCCTTCTTGTCGATTATTTCTGCTCTGCAGGAGACGGAAGACTGGCAGAACCGGGAGGCCAGCAGTAAAGCATATTTACTGCGTTCATGCATTGAGAAATCGGAGACGTTGATCATTGCGACTCTTAATCAATGTATAAGTAACACAAGAGGAAATGCAAACCCGTACAGAAACCGAGTTTTGGTCTCTCTGTACAGAAATAAAGAAAATACCAGAAAAAAAAACTGATACTGCCAAAAAAGTCGTCCAACAATGCATAGCCTCGCGCACTGTCCACCAAAAAGGAGTACCGAATATAGATCCCGAAAGTTACTATAGCATGGTGGTATTCATCCCAGCCCTGGATTCTATGCTACTTGATTTCACGGAAAGATTTGGCTCCCATTTTGCTAATGCTGCAAAACTGTCATTATTAATCCCAACAGTTGTCCATAACAAGATCTGGGCTGATCTCAAGGAAAGCTGCAAGAAGTACAATGACCTTCTCAGTGGTACATAGACTTGAAAATGGAATTCCAGATCTGGAAGACCCACTGGTTAAACATTGCAACAGAGAAACCAAAGACGGCCTTTTCGGCTCTCAACACGTATCAGGAGCAGATTTTCTCAAACATCTTTGTTTTGCTCACAATCCTCGCGACAATTCCAGTGTCAACAGGCGAGACAAAAAGAATGTTCTGCAAAGTCGACAGGACGTGTTCTGCAGTGAGAAGCACAATATCCGAGGAAATGTTGGAGCCACTATTGTTTATGCAAACATATAGGAACGAACTACCGAAAACAGAATATGTCGTTGATTCGTTTGCCATCAGAAATGCTCGGACACTGAATTTGCCCTTTTCTTTCTTTTTTGTTTAATTTTGTTTTTACTTTAATTTTCAGTCTTTGAAATTCATAATGAACAACATTTAAAGTGTGGTCTAGGTTGTTGTTAAAGACATGACTCGAACATATCTAATAGACATGTTCCCGTTTTGCTGGGTATCATGATCACTCACTGAAACGTTCTGTCAGACTAGTTTCTAGGTCGTTTCACATTAGCATCACCCACATTCACACAAAAAGACTGGTTTGACGAAAGCGATATCAAAACCCCCACCTAGCATTGGGTTCGAGTCATATTGACACCGTTGGTCCAGTGCCCCCTCCCCAAATAAACGAATTACTTTAGATCTGCCTTCGACCCCCCCCCTAGGAATTTCCAAGACATCGGCATGTCCTAGATAGAGGCTAGAAATTCAGCTCAATGAGAAAAAAAAATTTACTAGACCTCGTCCCCTGGCTCAACTAGAGGCAATTTTATACCAGAAACTTTTGCGGTAGAATAATCAATAACTTCTCAGTCTTCCTTGGTGATCAGATGAATGGTTTAGGAATCCAGAAAGGCCAAATGGACAAATATGTAGAAGATTGTTTTTGTTTTGCGGGGACAACACTTTGGTCGTCTTAAGTCTTTTATCATTTCTATGCCACGGATTTCAGCTTGCTAGGAGAAAAAGATAAGGGTCAATCACATTTTGGAAAGCTCTGCATAATTTTTTCCCGAGACAAAGACGAAAAGTTTTAGATTGTCCTCGAGCCACAGCCGGCAGTTTGTCAGTCTTTAGCTTCTTCAAGCCATGTTCTACTTTTGAGTTGAAAGCTCTGTTCAAACAAGCAAACAGGCACTAATTTCAAATTGAAGTTTTAAGTGTTGCCAAGTCATTAAAATCTAAGGAGAAGATTTTTTTATTTTATTTTTAATTAGGATACAAGCCCCCTCCCCCTAACTAGTGCCCCTGGAAGTTAGACTAAAACCTAGAATTGTTTAAGATTCATACTGGTTCCCTGGCTCCATTGCAGTTTGCTGTGAATTAAATGTTTCATAGTTGAAGCATTTACAATTTTTTCAAAGATTTTACTGATTATTGAAGTGATGCTATTGGGAAGATAATTCGCAACATTGTTCCTATTTCCACCCTTGTGCACAGGCGTACTATTTACTTTTCGCCAATGTTGAGGAACTTGTTTGGTTTTCAATGCTTTTAGAACAGTTTTTTCAAAAGGAGGGCAAGCTCTGCATGGGCGTCTTTCAAAGTCCAAGGGTGAATTCTGCCAGGACCAGCCTACTTATTAGGATTCAGTCTTTTATTTCAGAGAGATAGAGAGAGAAACAAACAAATAATGATAACTTGATAGTCGTTTTTTAGATGCGTGCTAGTCGCACAGCTAGTCATACTGCAAGTGACCCTCCAACCACGTTCAACTCCTGAAAAGAGCAATTTCAATTTTCAAATTGGATGATTGCCTTCTCCCAAGCTTTTACTGCCAACCCTTCTCTAGAAGTTATATCAAACAAATGTATATCATATCAAAGGAAATTGTAATAGAAAAAAAAAGAAAATTCTGGCTGTTTTCACATTGAACCTGAAATTGTAACACTGAAAATACTTAAGGGGTCAATAAACAAGAGAATTGCTACTGTTTTTGAGGCTTATTTAAATCACAAGGTATTATTGAGGGGAAAAAAAACAGTGGGAAGGATCTGGAATGGGCACCTTAAACGATAGTATTATTGAAGTTTAGGAGTTTGAAGTAGAGTTATATTGCCTCACATCTATGGGAGGCAATTATAAGGTAAAGATGTAAGGATACTAGTTATCTTATATGAAAGATTTTTTTAAATAGTACGCTGAGAATATAGCAGACTCAATTTTCTAAGAATCAGAATCAGAAAAGAAAAATTGTTGTACAATCTGAAACAAAAGAGATTTTATCATGTCATACCACTAGTGCTAAATAAACAAAACATAATCAAAGCATGTAGAACAGCTTACTTGCTGGTTTTATCGGTTCACAATGAAATGAAAAAGGTGAAGAATCATCCATATGAAACCTGGTGCATGAGCAAAACTTAGCTTCATTTGCTTTTTTGTGGATTGCTGCCTCTGCCGTGACTTCACTATTATGAGCATAAACATCAATAGAACCTGAGATTTGTAAGATAACCAATACTAGAAATAATAAGAATAGTTTTAATGGAATAACTAAAAACCAGTCATCTTTTTATTGGAGAAATGCTACTTTAAAAGATATATCCCCTAACTGGTTAGAATTAGGATACTTTCAGCAAGACCGGGCGTTTTCCGCCTCACTTGACATTCCAAATTCAGTTGTTACCTGGGACTGGAACTAGAATGTACAGGCAACATTAAAAAAAAAGAAAACCCTACCCGAATTAAAGTGATCATTTTATCTATTTCTTGTAAATAAATTTCAACCTAGCCTTTAGTTAAGTTAGATTGAGTTTTAACCTAAACTGTTGTTTTGACTAATGAACAATAAAGTCTACTGGAAAACTCAGTCATGATCCTTTTTTTATTCTGCAGTAAAACGGGATGAAATTGGACAAAAACTTAAAGCATGCAGGTGGTGAGCCAAGAATATATTTGTTTTTTAAGAATAACTTGTAGAAGTTTTTTAGTCATAATTTTTTGTTGGCTACATCAATTGTCTGCATTCATGTCATAAAGAAACAAATATGAAAGGACAATATGATACTTCTTCAAAACCACCTTAAGATAATTGTCAAAATTAAATTGAAATAAATATCTGTATACACTAAAACTATTTTATGCAGCAACTACTTAACTTGCAGGTTTAGGACACTAAAAAGGTTACAAACCAATGCCTCAGATGGATTAGAAGTCTAGAAGTCATATCTTCTATTCTCTAGTGTTCAAAGAATAACTTGTAAGCGGTAAGGCTAGGAGAAGAAATCAACAAGTGTTTCAAAGGACAAATTTAAAAACAAGATAAGGATGATCCCTTCAGCTTAGCTGATTTTATAGGTTAATAATAACGACTTTTCTTTGAGTTGATATTCTGAAGCATCCACTTAAAGATTAATCAATATTCTCCAGATTACAATAATTTAATCTTAGAAATTTAGTAGAAAAGGAACCCGCTAACATCTTATCACTTTATTTTTATTGCATATATATGGATATTGCAAACCTAAGAATAGGTTACAATACTACAAGAGTGAAAAAGTACAATATTACAAGAACATTATCTTGCGTATTATTTAACCCTATACAATGATGAATACTGCAATCCATAAATACATATATAAACATTTCTTTTAGCTAACAAAAAATGAAAATTTTCAAGAAAAAAAGTTTTACAAAGAAAAGCAAAGAGGTAAATTAAACCTAAGAATGAGCAGAAATAAGGTCATACATTCAGCTTAATAAACTAGAAATTACTATGAGCTGGATAGATCAAACCTATAACAAACAGAAGCTAAAATGAATAATAAAATCGAATATAAAATAATAGACACTACTAAAGATAAATAAATGAGACCTAAAACGAACAGAATTTATATGAATAATCAAGTGAAACTCAAAATTAACAGAAATTACCACATACAAGAGTGGGTTATAGCCCCCAGATCCTCTGGAGGCCATTACACTATTTGCACTTTAAGGAAAAGAATTTGTATCACAAGCAGTGGTAGTCCTGTCAGAATTTTTTATTATTATGAAACTATCCACTTCTCCTCACCCAAAACTCTGAAGTGGTGTCATTCAGCACACAATCCTCAGTCCTAGCCTCTTAAACTTTTATATAAATGATACCCCATTTGTCCCATTAACCCTTATCACTCTTTATGCAGATTCATAACTAGTGGGTAAGGTTAGAGCAGCCCTAAGCCTCTAATCCATACAAAGAGACATTAACAGTCTTGGATGTTAGGCTGACACATTCAAAGTGGGCAAATGCAAAGAGGTAAATTCTGTCAAACACAATCAGTGCCACAAGTTTTACCTTCAAGTTAATCCTCAGTCTGCAGTTTCTAAGGAAGGAGATCTTGGAATCATTACTGATCATAAACTGAAATTCCGAACACAAGCCAAGACTCCATCATCTTCTTTGTTACATTATATCTCTTGGTTTCAAAAATAGCACAATTTCAAGCTGCTTCCATTGATTGTTCACACAAACATAAAAGTACTGGTACACCCTTCACTTGAGGTTGCAATGTCCTTGGCATTCAGAATTTTCAAAAAGGATATAAATGCCCTGTGAATGGTAGAGCTTAGGCAACCAAGATGACCGGTGAACTGCAGATAGTGGTTTACAAGAAAAACCATGTTATTGATCTGAACAAGTATCTTCAAATGTAAAGATTAGTGATTTGGTACAAAACTCCATTCCTAAACTTCCACACTGCATACTACACAGAATTCTTACTTTTCCTATTTATTGGATTTTCAAAGCAACCTCCAACATAGCTCCCCCCCCCCCCCTTTAAGGCCTGGATAAACTCATACTTTATTTGCAAAAAAAAATCTTTCTAATCGACATCGTTTGGCATCAGACACAAACTATTGATGAAAAGCAAGTGCAAAAATATTATAAATTAACAAAATCAGCAAGCTTTTGGATATAACCCAGACTTTTGCAGCACAGTTAGTGGCACCGAGAGCATTGCAACTTTACTCCTCCATGCACACCAATCTGCTGCAATGAGGTGGACCTCATCAACAGTATTGTCAGTCATTTTTTGAAGCTTCTCTGGGCTGCCCTTCTATCTGGTCAGAGGTCTGTCCTTGGGGTTAACCAACCATGCAACAGAGCGTTAAACTCCCAAACATCATTCAAGCAGAGCCTGGTGGTAGCACCTGAAGGATGTACCCAAGCTATCTGAGAGTTCACTGGGCAATCTGGGAAGAACATAGCGATTGGTATGTAGTGGCAAGACACCTTTTTTAGTCATGCAATTGTACCATCAAAGTCCCTTTATTTGATGAAGTTACTTTTCTTTGTCTGACAGACATCTATCGTTTTCAAAATGACGGATTGGAGGGTCCATATATTGGTTGCATAGAAAAGGCTTTGCAATAGAGTTACCAGTTCTGTTTCTATAGACCTTCATGCATCTTTTCTCAACTATCTGAGAAAAGATAGTTGTGAAATTAGCAAAAACTTCAACATGGGCTCCATAAAATGAGAAGTCTAGGAGCATAGCCAGGCACGGCAATTCTATCTCCATTAGCTTTGTTTTTGCCACTTTAGATTAAGCCTGACTTTTTCAGCATCTTGCAGCAGGATATTTAGAGCAACCATCAGCTATTATATGGAGTCAGCAACATGCACTCCAAATTCAACTGCAAGCAATCAGCTGTTCAAGTCATGACATGATCTATTACAGAGCTCAAATATTCATGGGCAACAGAACACCTAGTTGCACACCACCTTCGACGGTAAATACCATGATCTGCTTTCCATTAACTTGAACACAGCTCTTGGTCTCATCAAGTAATTGAGACCAAAGAATTGTAATAGCAGCAATTATTATGCTTGGAACAAGCATTGAATAGTATATTTCTTTTTTCCCATCTTGCAGCATAAATTTACCAACTTTGAATAAAGCCTTGGTATTAGTTTGAATTTTAATTAATAAAACAGAAATCCGATAGAAAAAAAGAAAAATAATCACTCGATCCCCTATTCGGTGTTCATCAAAATATAATAATTACTGTTTTTGCTATCACATTTCACTCCCCCCCCCCGCCTACACCTGATGGGGTCAGATATAGCTCATGGCTATATGCAAAAGTTTGGTGATTTTGTGGGTTTGTTAATATTTTTTTTGAGTGGCTTCATAATGCCAAATACAGACAATTAAATTTTTTTTTAGCCAAAATTCTATATATGGACTTTATCTATATTTGTCCCACTGGGGAGGGGGTTGGCATAGGACACAGTTTGCAACGGCGCTGTTTATTATACTTAAATGGAACACCTTAAACCTTAGTTCCTCCAACGCCATCCAGGGCGCCTAGGGCATCAGTGAGATTTCGCCATTCTTCTCGAAGCTGGGCAGCAGCTAATACATCCGCCCAGTCTGGCACAATAGCAGTGTTTATTGTTGCTCGGTCTTTTTCGTACGTCCGGCGTAGGGTATACATCAGCCTGCCTCTGCGTCTTGAGGCCCCTGGATTCTATTGGAACGTCATCTTCGGTAATCTACTATCCGGCATGCGTAATACTTGACTTTGACTTTACTCAATTTAAACACACAAATAAAACACAACTCCAGGAACTGATCAATGATCCCTAGGGCCTAAATGTAGTCCCTGGAGAACTCGAATATTCATACAAATACTATCACTAATTATTGAAAAACAACAAATTGACAAACAAACAAACTTTGGAAAAAAAAAAAAGACTGATCAATGATCTCTAGGGCGTAAATGTAATCCCTGGAGAGATCGAATATTCATACAAATACTATCACTATGTATTGACAAGCAACAAATTGACAAACAAACAATTTATGTTTGTTAAAACATAAAAACTATTTATTTGTACTACTAAAAAGAAGATGTTTCTTATAATTATATTTAAATGACGAAACTGAAATAGAATCTTTTACTTCCAACGGAATACTGTTCCATAACTTCACTCCAACGTATTTGATAGTAAAGCCTGCTCTTTGCGTGTGACAAATATCTAGGATAAGAGAAAAATGTGTAGATGACGACGTTGGATAAGCATGATAATATGTCGATAAATGAAAAAGGACAAGTTGTGTTAGTCCTGGGGGTGCTAGATTATTCAAGTATTTTACAGCTCTATTTTGTAAGACTTGAATTCTCTTTAAATTATAACAAAAAGAATTAGCCCAAACGTAACAACTACAATGGATATAAGGATAAACAAGAGTAAAATAAAGGGTTTGCAAAACTTTTTGCGGAAAGAAATTTGTATATCTATGAAAAATACCAACTGCTCTTGCAATTTTTATAGATTTTTAATTTACACGCTCTTTAAATGGCAGTAATTCATTAATCATTCCCACTCAATATTAACATTTTGGAACCCTACATAATAAATGTCCATCAGCTGTTCAAGATAGTTCAGTGTTTACATTTTTAATAGTAGAAAAAATCATGTAATTTGTTTTTTTAACATTAATCAATAAACGGTTACTCCTCGAATATTTCATTAGATCATTCAACACGCTCTCCATGGTCTTAAAAAGGGTTTCAACACTTACAGCTCGGAATAATAAAATTGTATCATCTGCGAATGATATTGTCAAACAATCTTTCATAAAATTTCTTATATCCACGGTATAAATGAGGTAAAGGAGTGGCCCTAAAATAGACTCCAGCGGAATTCCGAAAGTTATAAGGTGCTCTCGCGATCTTTTTGGTCCAACTATAGCCACCTGTAACCTATTTGATAGATATGATTCGATCCAACTAACAATCCACGGTGGAAATTTATAATTCTTTAACTTTATAACTAAAAGGTTATGGTTTACTGTATCAAATGCTTTCGACAGGTCAATAAATAAAGCTGGGTTATAAAAACCCTTATCTACAAAATATTTCACTTTACAAATACAATGGGTAATAGCGTGACCTGTCGAATGCCCCTTCCAAAATCCATATTCGCTAGGTTGTATTATTTCAATTTCCTCCGCAATTTCACTTATTTTATCATGTATTATTTTTTCAAAAATCTTCGAAGTAACTGGTAAAACTGAAATAGGGCGGTAATTATTTATCTCTTCCTTATTTCCATATTTATATAAAGGTATAACGCGATTGTTCCTTAGACATTTTGGAAAGAATCCCTTTTGAAAAGACAAACTGATTAAAAAAGTCAAAATATTCGATATAATTCGTAAAACATGTTTTAGAACCAGTTTCGACGGATGATCAACTCCAGAAATCTATGACGGACCCAAAGAAGTCACTATCTTCTCCAAATCATTTGTGGAAACTAGTTCAAAAAAAAAAATACTTCCATTATTATAAAAATTTGAAGAAATTTTACTTCCGTCTTCTATGTCAATATCATTATCAAATAGTGATGAAATATTTTGACTAATTTCAGTAACAAATTTACAAAAACTATCAGCAATAGATTGATAATTTCCTATTATTTCCCCATTCGGGTTAACTATCTCCTTAGGGATCTCATTATCTTTATGTTTATTTGGCCTCAAAATTCGATTAATAATTTTCCATGTTGAAAATACATCATTCTTCACAAGTTCAAAGGCATTAAAAAAATAATTCTTCTTAGCATCTCGTTTTTTCTTATTGACAACATTTCGATAACTATCATAAATATATCGATTTTCATTCGACTGTTTCTTCAACATTCTACTATAAAGCTTGTTTCTTAATTTTATCATGTTTTGTAATTCCTTTGTTAACCACGGAGGTTTAAAATTATTTTTCTTCCTCGATCTCTTCTCACGTGGTTCCTCAATCTCACAACACTTGTGAATTACTTCACGAATCTTATCAAAAAACAAAACATAAACTACTTCAAGGTCATTCTGACTCAAAACATTGCTCCATTCTTGTTTTCTTAAATGATCTTTTAATTTATTTAAATTTGGTTCATTAAAAACAAATATTTTCTCTTCAATTTTATGCTGTACATTTGGATATGATGATAAATCGCTAAACGAAACTGCTACAAATGCAAGGAGATGATCCGAACCTGGCGCAATTAGCACATTTGGTGATTTCAGCCGGTCACAAATATCTTCACTAATTAATATGTTATCAATAAGTGTGGCTGTGCGTTCTGTAATTCGTGTCGGGATGTTAATCGACGGGAAAAAACTAAATAATAGCATAGTTGTTAAAAATTCCACATTCATATTATTTCCTAGCTCCAATAAATTATGGTTGAAATCTCCCATTAGCATACACGGCTTTTTACACGACCCTAAATTCTGACAAAGATTCTCAAAATGCTGAGACATTTCCGTGGGGTTAGAACTAGGCGTCCTGTAAATAATAGCAATCAATATTTCGACATCATACTTTTTTACATTAACAACAAAAGACTCAAACCGACCTTCAACCCAGACACATAAAGTATCTTCTACAATTACAGAAATATCATTCCGCACGTAAATTCCTAATCCACCTTTCCGCATCTGCGTTCTATTTTTATAATAAAATGAATAACCTCCTAGTGAATACAAACTTAAAGGAGGAATTTCACTCAAGAAAGTCTCAGTTAGTGATATTACATCAAAACAAAGATTACTTTCATTAACTGTGGTAAATAGTGTATCAAACGCAGTTTCAAGCCCCTGACAATTATACGTGGCTATGATAAAATCACTCGATTATTTGATTTGCCTCAGATCATAGGGATCAATATACTTAGATACCGGAATATTCAGGTCTGAACTCACTTTTTCATTCCCACCATCACGTTCACAAAGGCCTCGTTCACATACCTTAGCTAAATTAAAGTAATTTCCTGTAAGATCAGATAGTCTACTAGTCAGCAGAGACATCTTGAAACAAAAAGTTCACCTTACTGTCACTCACAAAGCAGTTTAGTCACTGTCTTGTCTGTTAGCTAGAACCCTGGCTTCTTGAAGACGGCTCAGCGATACAACTTCTGATAGGTCCTTAATTCTAACTACTTGATCGCCAGACTTTGCAAGGATACGGCCCTGTACTGACCAAGCATTTCTCATACCCACTACAACCCTAGCAGCATTTAGAACTTCCTGTCTACGACGAGTAAGACTTTCACTTGCAAAACATTTTGATCCCTTCTGCTTGCTCCTATTTTTCAATACTTCTCTTGCAATTGTTGGGTTTTTAAATCCGACTTCAACTGGGGGGGGGGGGGAGGTTCTGCTACCACTGGGCTGTCCCAAATATTAACATCCACAATGCCAGACTCGAACACCGATCGTAGACCTAGTTTGCTTGTTATTAAGTCTAGCACATTATTTATGGGATGCCTTGTTGTTTCATTCAGACCAGGTAGGTGGTAAATAACTACGTAGGAAGACTTACTAGCTTGTTGCATTTCATTGAAGTCATACTGCAGTTTTGACAATGCTTGTGCTAAGAAATCAACTTTAGACTCCAGCGCTCCAATTCGGTCGACTAATGTTTCATGGCTACTTTTAAATTCCAGCATAACGGATGAATAAACAGTTTGTGTTATTTTCTCAAGGTCATCTTGTGAGAGTTTGACCTTACCGAGCTCCTTTGCTATATTTTTCTTAAAAATATCACTAATTGAGTCATTAGCCTGCGAAATCTCCGCTCTCAGTTCAGAAATCTCAGGCCGTACTTCCTTCTCAATTCCAAGGCTAGCAGCAGTTTCCATGTAACAGTTTGGATTTTTATTCAGGTCAGCCATTGCTTTTTTGATCGATGCATGTTTACTAGCACCGCATGCCAGTTTATTAGTTTCAAAGTCCAACATGTTTTAAATCGTAACAGTTGCTGTTTTACGATCCCCGTACTTGAACACTAGAAATTTCTTTCCGGGACTAAGACTAAGAAAGCGCCAGCGTCTATACTTGATTACTTTAGTGACGGGTGGTTGCATGGTGCAGGTTCGTATTTGTTCATTGGTAACTCGGTGGTACCAGCGGACGTACAACAATCGTCGGAGACAGTAATTCTCAAAGGCTAGCAGACGTTTCTCTAGAGTTTGGTCGAGTTTCCAGGTTTCACATGAGTAAAGCAGTATGCTCATCACGTTGCTGTTGAAGAGTCTCATTTTGAGCCTTAATGAGAATTTTGGAGATTTCCATATTGATGAGAGCCGATTCAAGTCATTCTGTGCCATCCCAATTCTGGTCTGGACCTCTTTAGCTATGTTACCTATCTCTTCGACTATGCTGCCAAGGTATCGAAACCATGATACTTGCTCGACTCCTTCGCCCTTATGGAAGATCTCGAGAGGCTGATTGCTACAAACAACCATACATTAGGTCTTCTTTACAATAGCGTGTAGCCCCACTTTTTCGGCTCGGTCTGTTACATGGTTAAATAATTCTTGCAGGCTAGCCTTGTTTTAATCTAGGAGGGTTAGGTCGTCAGCAAGTTCTACATCTGAAAGTTGTTTTAAGTTACTAAGTCTTACTCTTTTGCCGTTAGCATTTCGGAAGATGAAGTCGATGACAATGATGAACAGGAGGGGAGACAACAGGCACCCCTGCTTAACCCCCGAAGCGATTTGGAACAATCTTGTGTCACCAGTACTGGTACGAACGCAGCATTCTTTTTCTTCGTACATGGCTATGATCAGATTTACTATTTTCTCTGACCATAGTGGGATACAGTCTTCCGCAGTGTTTCTCGATCGATTGAACCAAATACTTTTTCAAAGTGTATGAATAAGATAAGCAATTTCCTCCTCCGTCCATTGCTCTCTTTAATCAGCATTCGCATAATGAAGGTAAGGTCAGCGAACACTCTCCTAGGTCTAAAGCCACTTTGTTCCTCGAGGAGGTTTCAGTCGACCTGATTGATGATTCTTTTTAGTAGTATCAGACTGAACAGCTTAGCAGCTGCAAATGAAAGGGCGATTCTTCTCCAGTTTCCACAGGACTCGACATCTCCTTCCTTAAATAGTTTTACTATAATGTCTTTGCTCTAATCTTTGGGATTTCTTTCCGTTTCCCAGACGGTCCTGAAAAGGGTGAGCCAAAGTGTCATAAATATGCCCAATAAAATTCTTATAATTTCAGCCGCGATGCCATCAGCACCAGATGACTTGCCATTTTTTAGCTTCTTGGCTGCACTTAAGATCTCAGTGGGAGAGATTGGGTCTAGGTTAATCGCAGAATCGAATAAAGGTACTTCTGGGATACGGGGTGTCTGAGGCAGTCTAGGCTGATTAAGAATATTCTCGAAATGTTCTGCCCAACGTTCCTTAACGTTCAACGTCCTCTTTCAATGAACCTTGGGCAGTTTTTGCACACCCCTCAATACCATTCGTTATTTTTTAGACGACCCTTGAGTCACCTTTCTTGGCAGCTTCCTCTGCTTGTTCAGCTTTGGCTTCCATGAATTTATGTTTGTCAATTCATGTCTTCTTCTTGACTTCCTTCTGCTTCTGAAGGTACATGACTGAGAGGCGCGTTTGGTGATCACCTTGTGCGCTATTCTTCTGTCTCTTTAAGGCGGTGCGTTCAGCTGTGGTCTTCCATGTTTCATCAGAAATCCATCTTTCTTTAGTTCTCTTTCGGACGTCTAGGATCTCTTTCGTTGATTCTGCATAGGCAGACAAGAGTTTAGTCCATATCGATTCAACGCTTCCTGCGTAATCGGTGTTGGGACTTCCCAGTACTTCAAAGCGTTTTTTAGAGGCAAGCAAAACTTTCTCTTCGTTGCTGCTTCGTTCAGCTTGTCCACATCAAATATCGACTGAATATGTCTCCTTCGTTTCTGAGCCTCAAGTTTTGATCTGGACCTTAGCGATAACTAGCTCATGGTCTGAACCTAACTCAAAATTTCTCATGGTTCTTACATCTAAGAGACTTCTTCTTCGAGCTTCACTCCAAAGAATATGATCGATTTGGAAACGTGGTCTGGGGATGTCCAATGGTATTTATGAATGTTCTTATGTAGAAATAACGTTCCACCGGTTAACAACCCGTGTTCAATAGCAAGATCGATCAATAGCGAGCCGTTTTCATTAAGGTTATCGACGCCATGTCTCCCGATAACACTGGATGCGTATTCAGTGTCGTCGCAAACTTTGGCATTAAAATCTCCGAGAACACACATAATGTCAAGCCGAGGTGCAGCTCTTATCACATCTTTCAAGGTACGGTAAAATTCATCTTTGATATCGCTGTCTGCGTCATTTGTCAGAGCATAGACTGAAACCAGTGTAATTTTAGCGTGTTGGGAAGCAAACCCGGCTGTGGGGATACGGCTGTTAACTGGTTTCAATTCTAATAAACCTTTGGAAGCTTTTGTGTTCAAGAGTAGAGCGAGTCCCTCACGGTGGTGGTCATCCCGTCCAAAAAATAGGAATTTATGTCCTTTCAGTATTTCTGTCCCGAAGCTGAGCCGACGAACCTCGCTCGTAGCTAGGATTCCCAGCTTAAATTGTAATGCCTGCTCGACAAGTTCATCAAGTCTACTATCCTTACGCAATGTCCTTACATTTCAGAATCCAAGGCGTAGGTATTTTTTTTTTTTTTGCAGTCATAAAATCAGTCCTTGGGCATGCAGTGTTTGCCATCAGTCAGAAGTTGGAGCTATCTATCACTGATCTTTCTGTAACCATTAATTTACCCAGGGAATGGGTGGTTAGCCCATGGCCCCCACCCCTCCTCCTTTCTCAACACGGGCTCAAACTTCAGAATTGAGAAATCTTGTGTAACTGGCAGGTAGTTGAATCTTTGACAGGGACATTAAACTCATCACAGAGCATCACAAGAATGAAAATCATTACATTTACTCCAAGATGTAACTTAACAGCAAGACAGTTCTCAACTTTCATTATCAGTCTTATGATTTACTCCCCTGAAGGAACACTATAATGACAAAAGTATGATAAGCCTACAAATCAATTCTCTATCCAATACTGTTTCCTAATTCAATGGTTATTGCTAGGACAAATAAGTCCTAACCAACCTCCCCCTGTTGAGGCAAGATATAATCCTAGACTATATACAGAACATTGCTGATTCTGTTGGTTTGCATTGTTTTTTGCACTTATTTCGCATCAGCAGTTGGTTCATCAAGTAAAATGATGACAATTTGAATGAAAAAAAAAACAATCAGCAAAGTTTTATATACAGCCTACAGGTATATCTGGCTACATTAGTGGAACAGGGGAGAAGGCTACACAATTTTCATGTTAGAAACCCCTAGGCCTATATTTGGGAAAAGTGTTGAATAGGTATAGGACACAAACCATATCGAAAAAAAGAAATACTTTTTGCAAATGAGAAAAAAGGAATTGTAATTTTTTAGATGGGAAAATACTCTTTTAAATACTTCATTCAATGTTCTTCGTAAATATAATAGTTTGCACCATGATCATTTCATTCAGCTTCCCACTGCAGTGCCAGACATTACATAAAGGTTTACTGACTGTGTTCATTTTTATTCAAACAGTCTTTGGTTACTATTAGGATCCAATTTTTGATGAGAAAAAAGCAAAAAGATAATGGTAAATCCACGAAAGTCAGCAAACATTGTACACGGTCTAGGGCTTTACCTGGCCCCATTAGGGGGGACTCGGGTGCAATTATGGTGAGAGAAATTACTATTCTTAGAGGTAGTATTGAACAAAGAATCTAATAAAACGTTTTTTCTCCTATCTGATTTCTACCCTACACTGTACCTTTACCTAACAGAGAATCAAACAGCACTACTCGTTTGCTATTATTAATTTAAAAAAAAAACTTTCCGAAAAAGAAGTTTCTTAAAAAAAAGTAAAAGCTATATTACACTTAGAATCAGAAGAAATAGAAACCTACAATAACTCAAACTCAAAACGACCATAAATTACACAATCATAGCAAAAAAACATACAACAGGTACTAATATAAATTAGTAAATAAATATTAAAATGAGTAAAGCTTATGTCGATTATGCAAATCAAGCTTTAAACGAACAAAACTACTTTGCTATTGAAGCATAAACGAAACCCAAAACGAACAGAAATTAAATAAACAATCATAGAAAACAAACACACAATAGGTACTAAATGAATAAGGAAATCTTAAAACAAGTTAAACTTAAATTGAATATACATATAAAACTTGAAATGAACAAAATCCCTACAATCAAGAGTTTGGGTTTCGCCTCCTTCTCTCACTGTAAAAGTCGAAAACATGCTGCGTCATTGGCGCTTTACTGATAGCTATATATGTCTTGAACAGTCTTGGAAAGTACAAATAAAATCAAACTGAATATTTAATACATAATGATATTAATTGTTGAAACATTATCAGTTCAAAATTTTATTTCACTGTAATTATTATTTTCATTTCTGTAATAACTGGGAAAGAAAATATTCGTGATCTAATTCGTTTTCAGTGAAGCACTAATGACGCAATTGGCTTTAGACTGTTACAGTTAGGGAAGGAGGCAGCATCCAAACTCTTTTTTGCAGTGAAACTATATTTTTCTTGAACATTCTTGGAAAGAACTAATAAAATTAAACTTAATATTTGATATATAATGATATTAATTGCTGAAAGCTCATCAGTTCAGAACTTAATTTTTATGTCTATCTTCAATATTGTAACAAATACAAAACAGAATATTTGTACTGTAATTCGTTTTCAGTAAAGCGCCAATGACGCAGTACGTTTTAAACTTTTACAGTGAGAGGAGAAAAACCCAAATTCTTGTTAGTACTGATTTTTGTTCGTTTCAAGCTTGATTTGCATATTCAATTTAAGTTTAACTCATTTTAAGATTTCCTTATTCATTTAGTACCTATTGTGTGTTTGTTTTCTATGATTGTTTATTTAATTTCTGTTCGTTTTGGGTTTCGTTTATACTTCAATAGCAAAGTAGTTTTGTTCGTTTAAAGCTTGATTAGCATTATTCAGTTGAAGCTTTACTCGTTTTAAGATCTATTTATTCATTTATATCAGTAAATATTGTATGTTTTTTTTGGCTATGATGGTTTATTTAATTTCAGTTCGTATTGGGTATCATTTATTCTTTAATAGTAATTTCTGATCGTTTTGAGTTTGAAATATTGTAGGTTTCTATTTCTTCTGATCTCAAGTTTAATGTGGCCTTTACTTAAAAAAAACTTTTTCAGAAAGTTTTTTTAATTAATTTGTTTCCTTTTTCATTGCCAAAGTTTCAAGTTTGTCAAACTCTAAAATATTTTTTTATTCCAACATAAATTAACAGTCTTGGCAAGAACTAATAAAATTAAATTGAACATTGGATATATAATATTAATTGCTGAAAGCTCACCAGCTCAAGATTTTGCTTCACTCAGGGCCGGATTTAAAGTTTTACGCTTCTAGAACCAAGCGTTTTTGCAGGTCCGTTTTTGCAATATTTTTAGGAAAATCCCCATAACTTCGACGGTGGTGAAAGCTAAAGGGCCTAGCATACCTATTGGTAAATCCTTTCTTGGTTTCACTGCAACTTTCATTTCATTTCCAATGTTGCAATGTTGTTCCAAATTATTTCCAAAGTACAAAAGAAAATACTTGTAAAATAATTTGATTTAGTTAAGCGCCAAAAACACAGTAAGCCTTATGTTTTTATAGTTACGAAAATGGGCAGTAGCCAAAGTCTTGTTTGCAGTGAAGAATAAAGCCTTGAACAGGTTTGTAAAAAGCTAATAAAATTAAACTGAATTCCCATGATTTTTGGGATAAATATCGTTGTTGGGGTTCCACCCCTGTTTCTTTTCTTTTTTTCAGATAAATGACCTGTTTTCCGTTTCACAATTACATTTGCTTAGATTTGCCTATAGTATAATGTTCAAGTACAAGTCAAAGTCCCGTTACTAAGATAATAGTTCTGCAATATATAACTTTCAAGCTAAATTCTATTTTTGTCTTCCTGAACTTAGCCATTGATAGTTAATGATATTCAAAATGCCTTTGAATTTGTAGCTTTCATTTATAGGATTGGTCAGGGTCAATCCAGGGTCCACCTCTACAAAAAGTTCCTTGTATAGAAGTGGTGATTTTATTTTAGTCTGTTTTCAGAGTTGATACATGTATGTTTGGTTTAAGTGACTGTCGGGAGATATACAAGTGAGTTATTTTCTACAGCCATGTAAGGCCCCCTTTGCCTAGAGTTTGGCCCTTTTGGACGTTCGATCACGCTACCATACTCTAGTACAGGGTATACCATAACAGGGTATTACCATACTCTATATATAATTTACAATAGTGGTGGCCATGAGGCATTCCACTCCAATAAGTGGTGGCAGCGACTAAATTAGCTATCAAGAGCACTGGTAGTAAAGGAATCCGCGATTTCCGAAGAGATGATTAAACTTGGCCGACACAGTAGCCTATTGTGATTTCATATAAAAAAATCGCGGAAAAAAGACTAAATCAGAAATATTACAAAAAAACTGAATGTGCGTTGCCTAGTTGGACTTTAATAAATTTTTGCGAATCAATATATCATGCAACTACGGGTGGATTTAGCCTAGAAGTAGTAGGCTACAAAAATTTGCATGGAAAGACACATTTGAAGTATTGCAAATTTAAAAATTTTATGAGCATGAGCCAAGCTTCACCTAAGAACGACGCATTGTATGAGCGAGGGTACCTTTGACAAGAGGGTTTAGGTCTTGCCTAATTACATATACAAGTTTGAAAAAATACGCAAATCGACCATTTTTCACCGTGATAATGAGACAGTTGTAAGATTTTGAGAATAAAATGAAATTAAGGGAATAATTGAGTCTTGAGTTTACAGTGGGTGAATATCTCTGTATCAGAAAGCATTACAGGGTATAAAAACAGATCAGAGAAAGTGAAAGTTGGGTTATTGTTTGAGGGAATTGGCGAAGTTGGATTTAATCTTCAGTGGCGAAGGTTATAAGATTATTAATGACGGCAAATTAGGAAAATGTGTCAGTGTTGTGCGTACATTTGATAAGGAAGGTCAGAGGCACCTTTCCTATTGAGTAACCGGTCTAAGGATATTACATTTGGAGTACCAGTATCCGGGGTGGATACGTGATTTGTTTTGCAGGGTAGTTTCCTTTTTGAGTTTTAGTCCAGCTAATTCACTAGTGGAATATTCGCGAGGTTATTCAGTTTATTTTCTCGTCCAACGGAGGAAGAAAGAAAAGAAAGGGAACGAAGAGAAGAGGCAGCCGAAAGAAAGCACCGAGAGTACATGGAAAAAATACAGGATGAGAAACACAAAATTAAAAAGCTATTCAAGCATATGAAATATATCATCAGGCGCGTATGGATATAATTGAAAAAGATAGGCAAGCTAATGAAACATATCATCAGGCTCGTATCGAAACCTTTACTAAAGCTTTCAAAGCCCGTAAGGGAATGTGAATGAGTAAGAGATTATCAGACATTAAATGCTAAGACGGGAAAATATATAACTTCGTTGACAAGGGGGGAAGACGGACCGGCCCATAAAACAAAATGGGAGGCTAAGCAACCCTGTCGAAAAAAAAACGAAATGCTTGATACTCCAGTTCAAAATGTTGATAATCCGGAAAAATGGAATGCAGAAGTAAAGAGGCCATGTAATATTGAAAATAGGACGTGCGAAATTGATTTTTGTAAGAATTTTTAGAAAATAACAAAATTCAAAACACATGTACCGAATATGAGCCGCCGAAAATTTCATCCCAAATGAAGCACTAATTGCACCCGAGAAAAATTAGAATAAACTCATCGTACGTGCTTTTTATCGCAAAGTACGAGAAATTTTAGCACAATATGAAAAACCAAATGTGGGAATCCAATTCCCATTTGACGGAGATTTATTTAATACTACGACAAAATTAAACAAAACTAAAATGGAGAAAAGAAATATTAAACGTAAATACAATAAAGAGATGCAGTCAAAGATGGTGGACACTGGAGTCCAATTCAAATTTAAGGATGATTTATTATTTCGCATGATTCGAAAGGTTGAGAAAAGAGAAAAGAAATGCAAAAAAGAGACAAAAAATTGCAGATTCAACCTACAGTGGTGGAAAATAAAAATTAGGAGAACAAAATAACGAGAAGAAAAATAGCTCATGGGGGACAAAGAGGTTCAAGAAGCAGTGGGAAAATTACGAAACTACAGTAAGACGAAGAAGCTTATGAGGGAGGAGAAGGTCCATGACCTATTAAAAAAAACTACAGATAATCACAAAATAGAACTAAATGGACAACAACGGGTTACAGAAGGATTGGGAGATATTGAATTTCGGGTTGGATCGGAAAAGCTTGGGAAGGAACCAGAGATTAGTCCTATCAACTCTAAGGGAGACTTGGTCTCTTGTGGGGGGCGGGGGGCCTTTTCGGAGCCATGAATGATGAATGGTTCGCTTAAGGGACAACTAATTGGCCAGTTGTGACCCTGTTACCGAGATTTTGTCTCTCTGATATGGAGTCCTTGGGGGATACTCTCTCTAGTCACTCCATATTTCACCGAAACATTTGTCCAGTAACCCTATTCGCGTATTTAACTCTTCCTGGGAATCGATAATTATTTCCTGCAAACCTTATTCCTCAAGTTACGCATTCAAATTTATTCTTCAGTTGGCATCGAAGAGTGTTTTTCACTCGACTATACCAGGGGAGGGGACCCAGAAGCAATTGATGCATGATTTGTTGAGATTCCTATCTGATTTCCTTGTATCCCTATCGTTTTCAAAGGCCTTTGTTTTTTCGGCTATGGATTATTTCAAAATATGCCAAGGGGTAATTCGCGTTTTAACTGAGATGTGATGTTTATTCCACCAATGGAGATTACGAGGCTAGTTCAGCCAATTTTTCATGATGACTGGCATCATCGAATGTGCCAGAACCTGATTCTACGCTTCTTTCAAATGTAAATTCGTGATAGCGAAAAATCTTTTATTTAATAATGCTAAGAACGATTATTTTCTACAAAGCTTGTGGATTTCAATTTTCAAAGCCTCGTGCGGATGCCTACACGATTTAGACCATGGTGGTTCTGCAGTAGAGACGTGTGGATTACGACAGATGCAGAGCCAAGTGGTGGGACCAGTAGCACAGACGCTGGTGAAAGAAAGAAGGCAAACGGATGTTATAAAGTTCAAGTTCAGTGTTTATGTTTGTAAGGGTGGCCCAGCGCAGCACATGGTGGTCATTTATCTTACTGGGGGAGGTGTTGGGGTTCCACCTCTATTTCTTTTCTTTTTTCAGAAAAAAAAAACCTGTTTTCCGTTTCATAATTAGATTTGCTTGGATTTGCCTATAATATAATTTTCAAGAACAAGACAAAGTCCCTTGGCTAAGCTTGTAGTTTTGCAATAAGTTAACTTTCACGCTAAATTCTATTTTGTCTTCCTGGACTTAGCCATTGATAGTCAATGATATTCAAAATAACTTTGACTTTGTAGCTTTCATATATAAGATTGGCCAGGGTAAATCCAGGGTCCACCGCTAAACAAAGTTCTTTGTACAGAAGTGGTGATATTATTTTAGTCTGTTTTCAGAGTTGATAGATGTATGTTTGGTAATGAGTGACCGTCAGGAGAATACAAGTGAGTTATTTTCTACAACCATGTAATATTATTTTCCGTGGACCCAGGAATATAGGAAAAGAGTCGCAAGAAATACCGTCATTAGTATATTGACAGGAGGGCCTGTTTACCCTCAAAAGAGATAGCTAGAGGTATTAGAGGTGACCCAGGTGGTGGCAACATTGGCCTAGAGTTTGGCCCTTTTGATCATTTGATCACGCTACCATACCCTAGAACAGGGTACACCGTAACGGGGTATTACCATACCCTATATATATATATTTTACAATAGTGGTGGCCGCGAGAAATTCCACTCCAATAATCGTTAATTAGTTTTTTAGCTTGGGGGGTATAATTTTTGGCATAAAAATCTTTAATAAGCTTTTTTGGGGAGGCGCCAGATCATGGAGGAAGGGCCAGGCGTCAGGTTGCATGATTCATCATTGATACTTTACTTGGGGGGGGGAGAAGGATTATCAGGCCATGGAGGACCAGGGGTTAGCTACCATTGGTTTTGGAATACAATATTGTTAATAAGTTGTTTTGTTTGTTTGTTTGTCTTGGGGGGGGAGAGGGGGGAGTCGGGCCATGGAGGGCCAGGAATGAGTTCCCATAATTTTTGGAATAATATATCTTTAATGAGTTTTTTGTTTTGTTTTGTTTTTTGGGGGGGGGGGAGATGCAGAGGACCAGGGGTCAGCTCCCTTAAGTTTTGAACTAAAACATTGCTAATAAGTTTTTTGAGTGGGTTTGCAGGGTCAGGCTTATCTAATCTTTGAACAATTTTAAAAAGCCTCGCACAAAAACCTTATACGCTCCCAGGGCATAACATACAATACTCGCCCCTGGGCTCTGGCGGGGGGAGGAGGGACCCTGGAGTTTTTGTTATCTGATCTTTGGACTTATTTTAACAAAACGACTATCTCAAAATTTCGGTCGGATGGATTTGGGTAAAGAGGTCTCGGCGCCTAGTTACCTTCCAGTCCCTTTTGGCAGTTAAAGAGGCAACTATAACTTTCAATTTCCAATAGAATGAGCCCACTCCAAAGCTCATACGACCATTCCTTCCAAACAAAGCTTACATGATACCGGGCCATAATTTACAGCAATTGCCCCTGGGTTCTGAAGGGGGGGGGGAATTAACCCCGGAATCTTTATTTTATTTTGGACAAAATGAATGTCTCAAAAAATCGATCAGACGCATTTGGGGAAAAGAGGGTTTGTGAGGGGGAGGGCGAGTTGCCATTGGATTAATTTTGAACCTCAAAAAGGGAACTAGAACTTTCAATTTGTAGTCATTTGAGGTGCCACCGAGGTTTACCTCTTCCATAAAAACCTTATACAAGGTGCGTCCAATAAGTAATGAGACTTACTCTATAAAGAGGAATTTATTCATCCGATTTTAATAACACTTCAAAATTCTTCAAAATAGTTCCCTTGGGCGTCGATGCACTGCTGCCAGCGCGATTTTCATGATTTATAGGCTCCCTCGAAGTCAGCTTCTGAAATTCCTTTTAAAGAGTTGGTTATGGCCTTCTGGATGGCAGCAACGTCATCAAACGGCGACCTTTCAGGGCGGTTTTCAATTTGGGGAACAGAAACGTCTGCCAGGCTTAAATCAGGGCTATACGGAGGCTGTGGATTACAATAATCCAAAATATACGATATATATTTTGGATTATTTAAACTGTGAAGCTTGCTTTCATCCTGAATTGCAGCTGTTTTGAACTTGACCTATCATAACATTCGTTAACTCAGCGCTTTGAACTTAATTTAATTCAGTGAATGCTATTTCACAATATTTTATTGTGGATTAAATCCTATGAAGCTTGGCAGAGTTCATTGACCGTTATTTTGCAATATTTTGTTTTGGATTAAATTGACCTGGCCTAGATTCAAGCTATCAACTTGCAATTTGGATGATTTATGAGTTTTGTCACTGGACTTACCGTCTATGGACTCTGATTTCATTGCATTCTAACTGGTTTCAAGTGTTAATTTAAGCCTAAACATAGTATACATAGTGTGCAAGTTGGCAACCCTGCTTACAACGCAACTACGCCATTTACACCTATATAAGCTTATTGGGTTATTTACATTGGATCATTTTTTGGTGATCACCACTGTTTATGGTGATCGTCACTGGTTTTGATGATCGCCACTGTTTACGTGGTCCTGCCCCACTGAAAGGTATGAGTATTTGTTTCGACAATTGGAAAACCACTGGGATGTTTTAGGAGTTAGCTAATTTGCGGATTATTGTTACATTTATGATAGAAAACATAAACCAGCTCCAACTCGAAGAACTTAAAGGGCTAATGGTGTCAAATGGTGGAAAACTTGAATAAATCTTAGCTGAACAAAGGCTCAGTCTGATGCGCTAACCCAATTGTCTGTGGAAATTGAACTTTTGGGATCTGAGGCTACAGAGTTTGAAAAGAGGATATCGAATCTCGAGGGATCCCTATTACTAGAGACTGAAAGAACTGAGAAGCTTGAAAAGCAATTGCTCTTTCTAGATGTTAAGGAACGCAGCACGAATGTGATTATTCATTATCTTCCTACAGAGGCAAATCAGCCTACTGAAGAAACAGCCAAGAAATTGCTGATGAATTCTCTCGGAATTAAAACTGCAGTTCATATCGTGAAGTGTTTCAGGCTCCCGGTACCGAAGCCCAATTCATTTATTACAGATCGTCGAAGTCGTAAAAACCGTATCGCCCCAGATCCTGCCTTTGTTAAATTTTCTAGTGAAGCTGATTCTCAGCTTGTCATGCAGTGCGTCGGTAAACTATAGGGTTCGACCATTCAGCTTTGTACAGGTTTGCCGCCCAAGCTGAATCCTATATGAAACGAACTTTTGGCAAAAGCTAGGCGCATGAAGGATCTGTGCACGATAGTAAAATCGCGAGTTAAGCACCGTGGTATGGAATATGGCTTGAAGTGAAAAATGCGGATTCTTCGCCCAGGGGCGAGAGATCACGATAGTGTTTAGTTTTTTTTTTTTTTTTTTTTTTTTTTTTTTTTCATTTTTTTTGTTCCGCAATAGCTAAAAGAAATTGAGGAAATGTTTCTCTTATTTTTTCACTTCATTCATTTATTCTTGTCTTGTTTTCGTTTTTTTCTTTTTCTTCTTTGTCTGCTTCAAGAAAAAAAAAAGGTTCAGTTTTGCTGCTGTTTTCTTGTCTCTTACAGGTATGTCATTCATTTGATTGCTGCGACGTCTACCACCTTTATTGCCTATTTACATGTCGGATCGGAGACTCATCCAGAGATTTTGGTTGGTAAGTTTTAAATGCAAATTTAAATGTGGGTGGAGTTCAGACCGGCCGGCTGGATGCACTGGAGCCTTCTCCATTGTATTTGTAAAACTTTTTATTTGATGATAGTAATGACGTTGAGAATTATGATAATGCGTTGAAGCTTCGTCCGCGAATAGTTTATTCAAATCTTTGTAAAATTAAGAATAAAATGAATCCATCTGATCTGAGGTTGGGAGCGATCAACTGTCTAGGTCAATTAAGCAGTTTAGATTATCTATCATCGTTTTTGCCTTCGGCGGGGTTTGATTTGGTAGGTATACCAGAAACGTTTCTTGATCATATATCTAGTTCATTTGTATCTATGAGTGGATATAATTTTTTTCGTAAGGTATGTACTCGTAGGAAACGTGGAGGTCTTGCTTTATCTGTAAATAGTAGTATACTGGTTCGATTAATTAGTGAGTTTTATTTATTTATGTAGAAATAGTTTTTGAATTTTTGCTTGTGGAGTTAAATTCAAATTTTAAGTCAGTCCTGTGTTGCGTAATTTATTGTCCACTTAGTTCTTCTGTAAGTGGATTTGTCCAAAAACTAGATGCATTTATTCCGCAGCTGAAAGAGAAATATAGGAATCTTATATTGATGGGTGACTTCAACATCGATCTGTATCCAAACCATGATGGTGACCTGTCTGGTGGTTTGGAGTTGGTGCAATTCTTATCTACTGTTCTAGCCTCTGATTTACTTCCTTCGTGCAATATCCCCACGAGAGTTACAGAATCGTCAGCATCATTCATTGATATTATTTTCACAGACTTTAAGATAACTGAAAGCAGTGTTGCTGTCGACGATACTTCTGATCATTTTATTGTTTTAACAAGTATTGATATTGGACGGTCAAAAAATCAAACAAAAATGAAAAAATGTAGGAAGCTGGATGAATCGTCTATTTAGAAGCTGAAAGTTACACTGGAAGAACGGGGTTTTTCTGTGGTGTATTCTTGTTCAAATGCTAATGAGGCAGGGCAGGTGTTTGTCCAAGATTTAAGGCAGTTCTGGATGAAATGTGCCAGTTGAAACCGTTAACGTACCGGAAGCATAAAGCCCGTTTAAACCGTGGATTATGAAGGGAGTTTTAAAGTCAGTAAAGACAAAAAATAAGCTATATAAGCTTTTTCTCCAGTATCCTTCAATGAAAATAAACGGATATTTATAAATTATAAGAATAATTTAACAAAACTCCGCCGATCTGCAAAGAAAATGTATTACTCAAAAGCTTTCAACTATACCCAGGGATGCCCTAAAAAGATATGGATCTCATCAACTCCTGCCTTGGAAAAAATAATGACAAATCACTTCCACATGAGATGATGTCTCTGGATGGGGTAAACAGAGTTTCAGGCAAACAGGAGGTTATTAGCTTGCTTAACAGCCATGTTACAACTATTGGCGAGAGAACTGATACACCTACCCCAGCTTCACCCTCTTCTAATTCTACAAATACTGAATCACATAATTTTCCAACTTACCTACCTTCCCCCAGTCAAGACTCGATGTTTCTTACCCCGGTAACAGCACAGGAACTTATTAGCATAACAAAGCTGCTAAGAAATGGAAGTTCCAAAAGAACAGATGGGTCATCAACAAAGCTGCTGAAGGCAATAATTGACAAGGTTGCAGATGCACTAGCCCACGTGATAAATTTACGTTTTACCACTGGATTACTCCCCAGGATGTTTAACTCGGCCAAGGTCATCGCCTTGCATAAAGGACGTGACCCCCTAGACCCCACAAATTACCCCCCAATATCTATCTTTTCAGCATTTTAAAAGTTGATTGAGCAGTGTCTATACAATAGGATAGTATCTTATCTGTTGCCGAAGGACTTTTTCTCTCCGTCCCAGTTCGGATTTCGGAAAAACCACGCGACTGAGCACGCAGTTTTAATTATTACCCAATTTATTCATGATGCTCTTGATAATAACGAAATCCCTGCTACTATTTTTCTTGATATGAAGAAAGCATTAGACACCATTTCACACTTTATTTTACAGTGTAAACTTGATAACTGTGGAATTAAAGGCCCAGTGAAGATTTAATCATGTCGTACCTAACAGACTGGTCTCAATTTATGAGTGATGGTGATATTGTTTCCTGTGAAGTGCCCCAGTCGAATGTAGGTGCGGTGCCCCAGGGCTCAATTTTGGGTCCTCTTTTATTTCTCATTTACGTGAATGATATTTCTAGTGCTTTAAAAGAGCTTGGATTAACTGTGTTATTCATTGATGACGCTGCTTGCAGGGTTAAAGCTAATGATGAATCGGAACTACACACAAAAATCGAAAGAGCTGTAAAGCGCCTACTCCAGTGGTTCAAAGAAAACAGGCTAGTGGTGAATTGTTCAACGTCAAATTTTGTGATTTTCTCTCGAGTTGGAGTTTGCCTGCCAGGCCTGCGGTCTGTGGTCGTTGATGATCGCAATAGTATTTCTAGAAATGAGAACATTAGGTATCTCGGTATCCAGCTAGATCATTCAAATCTCATATAGATAAAGTGAAACTGAAGATAAGCCAAAATTCTGGAATAATGTATCGCCTTAAATTTCTCCTACCTTATCATGCTATGCGTTTTGTGTATTTTTCCCTTATTCACTTATACCTTAGTTATTGCCCACTCGTTCACTTGAACACCTTCACTAGTCATCTGGCTCCTCTACAGAGGCTACAAAATAAGGGAATCCGTATTCTAAAAGTTTGTTCAATCTCTCTCGTCACTGCCAGATTTGTCTCCCACGAAGAGTGCCTATAAGTTTCTTTATATCTTGCCTGTCTCTCAATTTCTTCAGTTCTTTTTTATAGTTTTTTAGGATGTTACTTCAAAAAAAGATCTGCCTTCAATGATGTATTCTCTCGATCTGCTTCCTATTGACCGTGTCCATCATCATAATACTCGTAATGGTTCTAATTCTTGTCAGCCTCTGATCAGATGTGAGCAATCTAGATTTAGCTTACGTAATTGCCTTATTAAATTTTATTTATCATTGGATGATAAAGAAATCGTTCACCTTTCCCTTCCCTTTTAAAAAAAAGTTTGAAAGTGAATTTACTTGATTAATATTAAAAGCTGGTCGAACGTTTTCTTTTAATATATTGGTTAAATATATTTTTTTTTATTATTGTTAGTGGTTTGGCCTATGATTGGTTTTGTCAGGTTTCTCTGATACCCAACCTAAAGATGTTTAATTTGTGTGTTTTTAGTCTTTGATCCGACATAATAAGTCGCGTTACGTCTTTTTTTTTCTTTTTTTATATATTTTTTTCATTGTCTTTTAATTTAGTATGCCCGAGCATTTTTTTTTAGTGTCCTTGCTGCCAGGCAAGTTTATATATTTAGTTGTGCTTTATTTTGAAGATTAAAACCTTGAAACTTGTGGTAAATTTGAAACCCCTATCCGGGCCAGGTAAGATGTCACATGGAAGGCAGTGTGGCTTGGAGCGTTGTTGTGGTGGAGCTTCCATCTATCGGCAATCTCTGGTCGCCTCCTCTTCACGTTCCAGTGTAGTCACGCAAGGATGTATTTGTAGAAAGCAGCGTTGACAGTTTGTCCTTGAGGCACAAACTCGCTGTGTACTACCCCATGGTTGTCAAAAAAAAAACAATGAACTGGGTCTTCACCTTTGACTTCGCCATTCTTACCTTCTTGTGGTGCAGCAGACCCCTTTGTGTGCCACTCAGAACTCTGGCGTTTGATCTCAGGGTCGTACTGGAAAACCCATGTTTTGGCGCCTGTTATTACGGAATCTAAAAGGTCTGCTTCACCTTCCATAACCTCCACTATTTCATGGCACAGGTCAACTCGTCGTTATATCTGTTCATCACTCAGCACTTTTGGCACCAATTTTGCACAAACTTTTCTCATTTTGAGGTTCTTGGTTGCAATGTTGTGTACTGTTGACTTGCACATCTTACATACTTCCACTATGAATTGCAGACTCAACTGACGGTCGGAGTCAAAGAGTCCATTAACTTTTGACATGTTTTCATCCAATGAGCTCGTCGAAGGGCATCCAGATTGATCTTTGTCCTGAACTGTCTCCGCCCATCTTTGAAGTCCTTGTGCCAATGAAAAACATGGGCTTTCAACATGGCATGGTCTCTGTAGGTCTGCTCAATCAAGGCAAGCGTCTCTGGAGCAGTTTTGACCAAGAGAAAGCAGAATTTGATGGCGTATTGCTGCTCTGTTGTCCGCTCCATTTTTTACTTTTTATCCTGAGACCAAAATCAAAAAACATACTTTGTGAAACTATTGATCCTCACTCTCTCACTGTCAAGAAGCGACTGCAGCGGGGTGTCATGCTTTGGTAAGACCCCAATCACCAATACCACCTATTGAGAGCACTCTGGTGGCTATTGGAAGGTCGAGCGTTGGCCAGTCTCATTTCTTTTTGGACGCACCTTGTATGCCCCTGGGGCCAAAGTTAAACCCTTCCACAAGCTCTTGAAGGAGTGATGTTGACTCCAAATTTTTATTTTATCTGATTGTTGGACTATTTCAAACAAAATGGCTATCAAAAAAATTGTGATTGAATACATGTATTTTAAACAAAAGGGTTATGTAAAAAATTTAATTGAAAGCATTTGGAAATAAGAAGGTTAGTGGGGAGGGGGGCTAGTTGCCATCAGGTTCTTTAGACTCTTAAAAAGGGAACTAGAACTTAAAATTTCTAATCAATTGAGTCCCCTCGAAATCTTGTACAATCACCTCTTCCATAAAAACCTTCTATGCCCCCAGGGCATAAGTTACAACCCCTCCCCCAAGCTCTGAAGGGGGGGGGGTGCATTAACCTGAAGCTTTTGTTATCTGACTGCTGGACTATTTCAAAGAGAATGGCTATCTCAAATTGATTGGATGGTTTTAAGGAAAAGAGGGTATGTGTGGGGTGGGGGGGCTTGATACCCTCTGAAAACTTTTTACTCTTAAAAAGGTAACTAAAACTTATACAACCATCCCTTCCATAAAATCCTTATATGCCCCTGGGACATAATTTACAACACCCACCCCCAGCTACTGGGGGGGGGCTATGTTATGCCTGTAGACTTTGTTATATGATCTTTTGTCTATTTTGAACAAAATTACTATATAAATAATTTTATTGGAACCATTTTGGGAAAAGAGGGTTGGCAGGGGAGGGGGCTAGTTGCCATCAGATCATTTTTGACACTAAAAAAGGGAATTAGATCTTTCAATCATCTGAGTCCTCTCTGAAGTCTATACAACCACCTCTCCTATGAAAAACCATATATACCCCCAGGCCATAAATTACTACCCTTCCTCCAAGCTCTGGGGGGGGGGGTTGTTATGTTGACCCCAAAGCTTTTGTTATCCGATTGTTCGATTATTTCAAACATACTGGCTAACCTAAAATTTTTGATTGGATGCATTTGGGGAAAGAGGGTGTGAAGGGAGTAAATGCCCTCTGATCACTTTTGGCTCTTAAAAAGGTAACTAGAACTTTCAATTTCCAATCAAATGAGCCACCTCTGAAGCTTATACAACCACACCTTACATAGAAACCTTAAATGCCTCCAGGGCATAACTTAAAACACTTGCAGCAGGCTCTGGGGGGTTGTGTCAACCCTGGAGTTTTTTATCTGATATATTTGAACTATTTTTAACAAAATGGCTATCTCAGAATTTTATTGGATGGCTTTGAGGAAAAAAAGGTGTGTCTGTGGGGGGGGGGGGGGTTGCTAGTTGCCCTGTGATGTCTTTTGACTCTTAAAAAGTGAACTAGAACTTTCAATTTCCAACCAAATAAGCCCCCTCTGACGTTTATACAACCACCCCTTCCATAGAAACCATATAAAACCCCAAGGCATAACTTACAACACCTGCCCTAGCCCTGGGGGATTGTGGCAACCCCAGAGTTTTTCTTAACTGATATTTGAGTTATTTTTCACAAATTGGCTATCTATTTTAAACAGGAAACTGATTGAATTGAATATTCTTTTCTTATCTAAGTGTATCAGATATAGGGTCCACGTTTTGCATTGCCAAAATTTAACGAAGGCTTCAAGAGATGGTATTTAGAGTCACAACTAAGCACAGTTATCCTCTTTTGAAGGAAAATTTTGACAGTGTTTCCAAAATTGCACTGTTGAATCATTGATGCCTTTACACTATAAGGTTCCTATGGGCGGGATGGTTGTATAAACTTTGGAGGGGGCTCATTCTATTGAAAATTGAAAGCTCTAGTTCCCTTTTTAAGAGTCAAAAGGGACCGGATGGCAACTAGCCCTCCCCTGCCGTCTTTACCCCAAATCCATCCTATCAAATTTTTTAGATAGCCATTTTGTTAAAATAAGTTCAAACATCAGATAACAAAAACTCCAGGTTCAAAACAAAGCCCCCCTCCTGATCCTGGGGGCAAGTGTTGTATGTTATACCCTGGGGGCATATAAGGTTATTATGCAAGGGTTTTTAATAGAGGCCAAATATCCAATAAGCCCAATCCCACTCAAAAAAAACTTATTAACAATATTTTAATTTATGAAAGGGAGTGGACCCCTTGCCCTCCCTGCATAGCCTAATCCCCCAAATAAAACAAAAAAAAATATTAATGATATTTTATTCCAAAAATTATGTGAAATAACCACTGACCCTACCCCCCCCCAAAAAAAAAAACAACTGATTAATGATATTTTACTCCAAAAATTATGGGAGATGACCCCTGGTCCTGCAGTGCTCAATCCCCCCCCCAAAAAAAAAGATATTATCAATGATAAATCATGGGAGTTGACCCCTGGCCCTCCCTCCATGGCCTGACATCTCCACAGAAAACAAACTTATCAACAGTATTTTATTCCAAAAATCAAGGGAGCTGATCCTTGGCCCTCCCTCCATGGTCTGAACCCCCCCCCCCAAAAAAAAAAAACTTATTAACAATATTTTATTCCAAAAATTAAGGGAGCTGACCCCCAGCCCTTCCTCCACGGACCGACCCCCCCCCCCCCCGCCCAAAAAAGATAATAAATTATCAATATTTTAATCCAAAAATCATAAGAGTTGACCCCTGACCCTCCCTCCATGGACCGACCCCCCCCCCCCCACACAAACACAAAAAAAAATTATTAGCAATATTTATTCCAAAAATCCTGGGAGTTGACCCCTGGCCCTCCCTCCACGGCCCAAATCCCCCACTCCAAAAAAATTATTTATATTATTTCAGGAACCATGGGAATTCAGTTTAATTTTACTAGCTCTTTCCAAAACTGTTCAAGACACCTACAGTCTTCACTACAGAAAATAATTTGCTTGCTGCCTGTTTCCCTAACAGTAAAAGCATGAGGCACTAAAGCTAGCTTAAAGCTTAGACTGAGTAAAGCTTAAACTGAATACATAAATCAAGCTTAGAACAAACAAAAGAAAACCAGCATTTTTTTATCACAATTGCTTTCAACCAAAAGCAGTATGCCCAAAATTGTCTAAAATGCTGGAAAACTGCATGTTTTAACTCATAAATTTTAAGGCTTGAACAAATGATGGCATTATTAACTTTATAATAACAAACCAAAAACTATCACTGACTATTTTTTTAAACAATCTAGTTGCTTTAACAGAGAGAGCAGTCCCCCTTCCCCAGAGAACTACTCTTTGTTTAAACAACTGTTTTAAAGGAAACAACTGTTTTCTGTCTTTACATAAAAAAAAAGAAAAGAAACAGATCTTCTGTTGTTTGTTGACCTCACAGTTTATAGAATTAGCGGTATGATCATTCCCTATCTCACCCATTATAAAAACCCGGACCGGGGTGCGAGTGCTCCAGAGAACGTTTTTGCAGATATAAATATAAGCGGCATCAGATCTTTTCACGGGTAGACAAGTCAGATTTCTCTTGGACGCGAAACTTGGCTTCAACGTTGGAACACTAATTTTGAAGAAACTAATTTTAAATTAATTTACTCCAATACATAAATGAAAATCGGTAGTTAGTAGTGTATTTGTTATTATTAGATGTTTTTAGGAATTAAAAATAGGTTTTGAAGTCTCAAGTTGGTTTCAAAGGCATTTTGAGAAAGTTTCTGCCAAAATACGTGTTCCAGGGTAATTGGACTGCTGATGGCAGATCAAATGAGAGGAGCTGTTTGTACGCGCCGATATAAATATATATATATATATATATATATATATATATATATATATATATATATATATATATATATATATATATATATCAGATGTTTATAGGAATTACAAGTAGGTTTTAAGTCTTGAGTTGGTTTCAAAGGCAATTTTACGAAAAACACTTCTTAACAGACGTTTGGTATTTTCTTAATTAGAACCCAAGTCCTAAAATTGGTCTCAATCAGGAACCCTTATTGCTATCTAAATTCAGAAAGTGCAAAGATTTTCAAACAGAGGTGTTTATTGTTTAAAGTTCAGGAAAGGTCTGCCCATTTTATATGAAAACATTGATTGAAAACAAAACTAGTCTTATCTAGGCTCTCTGCCAAAACAGGTAACTAGACTTTTCAAATATCACAGGAACTACAATCTGAGAAAATAAATATCACGACGTGAAAAAAAAATGATAAACTATCTAGTTGCGGATCCAGAGGGGGGGGCGAGGGTTACCCCCGTAAAGTAGTCTAAAGTAGTGTAATTTACCTAATTAACGCAAGTTTGCATTAATTAAACTTGCTCCTAACGTAAGTTTGTCGGATCAACCTGCTTTGTGCCCCCTCCCCTAAAAAAATCGTGGATCTGCCCCTGAAACCATCATACCTCTTCCACCAGTTATTAGAAGAAAAAAAAATACTTATTTTCACAAATTTCATCAACCCCCCACCTCCTTTTTTACAAAATCCTACATAGGCCAATCATTTGAGTCTACTGTATGTAAATAATAGATTAAGTCATAATTTGTATATAAATTAAGTCATACCTGTGAGATGGGACAGTTGCAAACTACTTGGCTGGCTCACCAAGTTTTTTTCTGCTTTTGCTATTACGAATAATGCAATTTGTAACCATTTCTCATTGATTGATGAAAACACACTAACCCGCTAATGCAGAAATAAGTGGGAGGAGCTTTTTGTTCACACCGAGAATGAAGACCAGAAATGATCTGCGATAAACTTACTGGATAATTCTATAAACTGTGGTTGACCTGTTCTATTTCATTCAAGTCATGTTTATTTATTTTTTTCTGTTCCTTCAGAAAAACTGAACAGTGTCCATGGTTACTTTGGAAATTTGTTACATTAGAGTAATAATAATAATATTTTATTAACCATCAAAATCAAACAAAAGAGACAGAGTACATAAAAAATACAAGTTTTAGACACAATGTAATACTCACTAGCAGGAAAAGACTGGTTAAACCATAGAGAAAACAAAAACACACTGAGTTCTAGTGGCGGAGGATTTCAAACCACAGATGGCTTTTAACATTATTATTGAACTTTGAGATCTGATTAAGGATAGCTGAAGTTGGGTCTGCTTTATTATAATTCCTAATATTTTATAATCTGGATGCTGATGCAAGAGCTTAAGATTGGCTTTCAGATTTACATACATATCTTTTAAAGGAAGAAGGGTTCCTTTTTTTACACCATGCTTTCCCATATCCAATATCAACTCATCATGAATCAAAGAGTCAAAGGCACATTGAACATCATATACCACAAGAGCCAAACTTTCTCCAGTTTTCTTGGTATCAACAAGAACAGATGCTATGGCAGACAGTGTATGGCAACAACCCAGACACGGCTGGAATCCAAACTGTGAGTCCAGGCTATAACACTTATTTCAGACTTCATTAATTATCAAAAGCTCAAATATTTTACAGAAAGTTGTTGAAACCATGATTGGCCAAAATGATGAACATTCCCGATGACATTTACCTTTCTTGGGGATTGGATTTAAAGCCCCAATACAAAAAGATGACAGAACTATTTTGGTGACAAAAATCCTTTGAAATAACAGTGTAATATGATGAAGGAATAATTGACTACATATTTTGACATGGAACATGGAAATATTATCTGAACCCCTGGATTTCTTTCTCTTTTTCAGAGGCTGAGAACACGTTCTCATAATATTCGACCCAAGTTGATTCAGGGATGTCATAATCCAGTATATTATTAAGGCAATTACTCTGTGGTTTTAGCACCATTTTCCAAAGCTCATTTGGATTACTAAGAACTTTATCAGAATAAACTGACAGAATTGAGCTCCTATGCTTGGCAAGCTCATTCGCAACCCGTTTTTTAGTCTGCAATCTTATCTGGTTTACAGTACCAGACCTGGGAGAGCCACAGTCTCTCTAAATTGTCAACCAAAATTTTGCCCTATCAAATGCTTCACAAAGTTCTGGGTTTTTTGACCACCCGATAATTTCCGTGCCACTTTTAATATGCTTAGTAGGAACAGCCGGAAGTTTGGCAACATGCAAAGAATGAATCAATTCCACACAGTATACATTTAGCTTCACTTGCGTATCAACTGAGTCTGCAGAAGCAGACTTACAAAGTAGATCATAGGCTCCTCTTCCAATTCCAAACACTTTACACCCTCATAGGAAGTTCCCCTTTCCTTTAATCTTTTCCTATGACATTTTCCCACTCCAACTGAGGATAGTCTGTATTCTCTTTAGCCCTAGACAGTTGGCCAAAAAGGACAATCTTTGACAACCTGTCATTATTTATCTTCAGAACAAACCCTAACCATCCTAACCTTTCTCTCATTATACCCCTAGAGAGGCAAGAATGAACCACACTTTTCATACAGCCTACTGTTTGAAATACAGTCAGTCAGTTTGATATAAAAAACAATCTGTAGACAATTTCTCTAGAAATCATCTAGCAAATCTTTCTCCATTTTCTGAAGTGTCCATCCTTAAGAACCATTCTTTACCACAGTCATCACTGTAGCCTCCAATATACTAATCTTGGTTCACAGAATTACCTTCCTATTCTTCTATAATTTTTACAACATTAGAAAAACACCCTGGGCCTTTGCTATTCTACTTTTAACATCTTCACTGCTCCCACTATCTTTACTAATAATTCTGCCAAGGAAAGTGAGACTGTTCACTTGATTAATCTTTTTGTGACACCACTTTCTCATCTTTAAATTGGACTATTCCTAGCCTTAGACTTAGTCTTCTAAACATTAATTTTTAAACCTCTTTTAGCACCCTGAACTTGCAAAACATCATCAATACAATCTAAGTCTAGGGAAATTTTTCCTCCCTATTTGATTCTGTGTTTTCCCATTGCCTTTTCTTGGCTCCTTAAGACAGAGTTTACCAAATGATCCACATAAATGGAAATAGAAAATAACCCTGCTTAAACCTGACTTAATACAAAATGAACAGCTAACCTCATTTCTTACCTTAACCACAGCATTGTTATTATTGGACACAGCACTAATCACTTTAATGTATTTGTCAGGTATACCATAGAAGGATAAGACCTTTTCTAAAGCTCTTCTATTAGCTGAATTGAATGCTAGCTCATAATCTAAAAAACTGAGGCCTAAAGGTGTTTGATGCCTCAGGCACTTCTTAATTATTAACTTAAAAATGAAAATTTGGTTTAGTGCATCCTCTATTGCTCCTAAAACTGTACTGTTCTTCTCTTAAAACTTTGTATACATCATCTTTAACTCTGAAAAGTATCATCACACTAAGTAATTTGCTACCTAAAGAAATTAGGTGAATGCCTCTATAATTACCAAACTCACTCTCATCTCATGTTGTGATTGGACTGTGTATGTATTGTGGAATAAAAAAAAAACCTTTCTTATAGGTCTACAGGAGTTTAATTAGAATTTCCATTGAATTATGAATTTTAAACTAAACATCATAGTCTGAAACCATGGACAAGATAATAAGTTACATTTTAGGGCCCCCTTAAGGGCTCAAAATGAAATTTCCCCTAGAAACCATTATTATATTTGGGTCTGTCTTTATTTAGCTCTTTCTGAACATAATAATTGCCTTTGTTGTAAATTCAATTTCAACCTCATCCAAATATATAGCCTATAGGCTATTATAAATTCCCTGTATGTGCATTGATTCTTGATTTTGTCATGATCAATTCAATTTACTGGTATACTGTTTAACATGAGTGGCACTAACAGAGGAACATGAACTATATCTAAAATAAGAGATAAGGTAGCACATCCTCTTTGAGGGTCTGTAAAGGGCTTAAAATTGAATTTGCAACAAAATCAATTAGGCCTACTACAGTCAGAAAGAACATTAAAAAGGCATCCTGGGCTTAAGGACTAAATAGTTCTTTTTGTTTTTAAGTAGTTTCTGAATTTTCGGGGGATTTTTTCAAATACTTTCTGTTGCTTCGGGATTTACTAAAGGTATTTCCATCAATTGATCTGCTGTGGGTAGGCTATCTTTAAGTGAAGCAACACTGTAAAAAAAAGTAGGCTGTGACCTAAAATTGACTCACTGTAACTTCCTATCAAAACAATGAAAAAGAATACATATTTGAGAAAAGTATTGGTCATAACAGGGGCTGTAGAATCTACTTTGAAATAGAAGATTTCTTCTGTATGGGTTTCAAATATGTCAGTGTTACACCCATGTCAAAGCTGTTTAAATATTTACAAATAAATACAGGGTTGCTCAAGCGCTAGTTGACGAAAATACGGATTGCTAAGGTAATCTGGGATTCCAATTGGGCAGAAAAATTTATTTTGGACCTTTACAGGAAGACCCCAACGCCGCGCCGGTTTTCTTTTTGGCGGTGAATAGCTGGTTTTTAGTGAAAACGGCGGCGCGTCGCCAATTTTTTCTGATGGCACGTTGCCAGCTGACGGCTATTTTTCTTATTAGGGAGGAGTTTCAAAACTGTTCATATGACCCGAAGTGACTTATCATTCAAATTCGAATAAATAGACAAGTTTTTTAAAGACCTTTAGAAGTTATAAATCACCTAGTACATAAAACACACGTAAAATCTAGAAAAATGCAACCCAGGAAATAGCATTCAAAAATCTGTAGGATCAAGAGTTTTTTAAAACTTTTTAATCTCTTGGTTTTCAATAAACAGTAGCGTTCACTTCCCTCGTGTTTTTGTTTTCGTGATACCTGTTGTTGTATTTTATTCAATATAACCTAGTAATCACGGTAGCATGCCTTTGGCTGCCTTTGAACCCGGTGTGTGTCACATTGGCAAAGCAGCTTTTGTTCTTTGTGGGTAGAAGAAGTTCGGACTCCACTTATGCCTTTCCAAGGCCAGAACATAATTTGCACTTTACTGACAAACATACAAATAAATGTTCATTGTCATTTAAAATACATATACTGATATTTAGTAATCAAAATGCTAATATTATTTGATTTATTAAAGTTGTAAAAGTAAAAACATATAAAGTAAAAAACTAAAAACATTTTTCAGAAAGTGTAAATCATGTTCTGGCCTTGGGAAGGTGTAGGGGTTTTGAGCCCTAGTCATGTTAATTTCTATTTGTTTTGAGTTTGACTCGGTTATTTATTGTAATTTCTGTTCGTTTTGGGTTTCATTTATTTATCGATGCTGATTTGTGGTAGGTTCACGCTTGGTAGATTATTTGATTTTATTTTTGCTCATTTTTGGTTTAATGGAGTTTTTTTTACTTTTTTTTTGAAAAACTTATTCTGTGGAAAAAGTTTTTTTTTAATTAATTTCATGTATAAGGCGGACTATCCTCTTCTCAAGACATCGCTCTTCATGCTAAAGTTTTTAATAACTTGAAAAAGCTTCTTACATCTAATTAAACATAATATAAAACTTTAGCTAAAGAGTGCATTATTGAAGCGAAGGCAGCCCCCCTCATATACGTAATAATTTCTGTTTATTTCAAGTTTTAATGTTGCTTTTTATTTTCAGTTGCAAAAAAATAATCCAATTTCCGATTGTTTTTCAAATAATTCCTGGAAATCCATCTCCCCCGTCATATAAAATTCTACCATCCCTCTGCAAAAAAATTCTCCAAGGATAGCTCCTCTCGTGTATAACCCCCCTGGAAAATTCCTTTGAACAATTCCTTCCTGCCTGAAAACTACCCCAGGGAAGATTTATCGGACAATTCTACGTCAAAAATTCTCCCTAGTCTACTTTCATCTGTAAAAAAGACTATTTTTTTTTTAATTTTATATCGTTTTTTCAATCATGCTGGAAATCTCCCTCAGTGGAAATTTTTCCCAGAAAAGATATTTCCTTTAGGAATTGTGGCAAATTCCTAACCATCCCCCCACACCCCTGT
The DNA here is from genome assembly GCF_049724085.1 of Artemia sp. Qi Xiang Cuo. Taxonomy (NCBI): domain Eukaryota; kingdom Metazoa; phylum Arthropoda; class Branchiopoda; order Anostraca; family Artemiidae; genus Artemia; species Artemia sp. Qi Xiang Cuo. The sequence continues at coordinate 55,388,002 of NC_142794.1, forward strand.
AAAATAAATTTCTGGATATTCATCCCCGGAAACTACTCTCCCCAAGTTAAACTCTTCCCTTGGAAAATTTTCCCCACGATAAAAATACTTCTTCTTCCCGAAAAACGTCTATATACATCCCAATGAAAGCACTAGATTTAAACAATGGACAGCTTCCATCACTTACAGCCATTCATCAGAGGCTCGTGGGTAACGTAATCCCCAGAGGCATAGTTATTGGATCTTTCAAATATGCTGAACAAAATGGATATCTCAAACTTTTGATCGGATGACTTTGGGAAAAAAGGGCGGGTGAGGGGAACCGTTTGCCCTCCTTTCACTTTGGTCACTTAAAAAGGACACTAGAACTTTGTCCGTTCTAATGAGGCTTCTCCCAATTTCTTAGGACAATTGGCTCAATAAGACCACCACTTAAAAAAAAAAACACCAATAAACCCGCATCCGTGATCATTCTTCTGGCAAAAGAAAAATACAAAATTCAAAGATTTTAGCAGATGAGAGCTTAAAAGCTCCACAATAGATTTGAATAATAGCTTAACTTGATTGTGCGCTTTCCATTGAGGTGTCTTGAATTTTGGGGATGTTTCCCTCATTTTTCGAAAATCACGAACATTTACTTAGGGGCTAAGTTCTTAACGGGGAACATTAAACTTAATGGATTTTATATATCTGGAATCAGGACAAAAGCCAGTCCTTTGGATAAATCTTATGAAAATTGGGTCTTTTAGATTTACAGTTACCATTTTCCCGAGTCATTTCTTGCTTGTAGTTCGTTACCATAAAGTGTTTGAGAATCTTAGTTGGTGTATAAAAGCAAAATAAGATCTGTAAGGGGGAAACTTTTGTTGCTGTCATCCCCTTCAAATAAATTATCATACTATGCTGCAAAAAATCAAGAGGACTGCTGCCGTTAAGAGAGTAAGCTCTTTAAAAATAAATCTTGAGAAATTTCTGGGGGGACCAGACTCCCCGTTTGCCAATTAAATAAGCCACTGCCTTATTTACCTGCTAGCTGTTATTCCCATTTTCCGGTTACAACTCTGTAACTTATTATGCTAGCTTGCTTTTCACACATAAATTGGCAAATCGCTGCAAAACATTAAGGCCAAATATAGACAAATTGGTGGTACCAGGGGTGCTGCCGCAATTTTTCTCCACGCTAGAGCGTATTTCATGGGCGGCGCCTAGCAGATAAATCGATGATTCAGCTCCCGTACTGTGAACATCTATCTATATATCAAATAAATAGTATTCGTAATTGGAATATATTTGAGGTGACAAAAAGGATAATTTATTGCGCAATTCAAGTGTATTTCATAATGAATGTTTGAGAAGTTTTCAAGCTGGAAACACAGGCGAAAAATATTAGCTGAATTTTCCTGACAAATCTGGAGGAGATATTTGAAAATGTGGGGCCGTAGGAATTTTCCCCTTGCGAGTAAGTTTCCGTCTCATGCATTAAAAATTACTGAACGTGCGGTATATTGCAAAATTATTGTTTTTAAATATGATGATTGATGCTACAGCGCTCGATCGATCTGTCAAGGAGCTGATCAGGAAATAGAGGCAAAACTTCAGTCAGTTACGATCTCTAATCAATCACTTTCAGACCAAGTCCTTGGTCTGACTAGCGAGATCCAGTCGCTTTGCACTCAAATCCCTCAAAAATACGAGAAAATTCCTGAACCTGAGATTAAATTGGGTGAGCAGAGCCTAGAACTGAGGCGAGTGAATCAGAGGCTTCTACAGCTGTAAGTTAATGATCGTTGACTTAACCTTGTAGTACACGGTCTGAAAAAGAACGGCCAGGAGAAACTCTTGAAAGGAAAGTGAAAGATCTAATCAAAAATAAAATTTCAGTATTGGAGAATATTGTACTTTTTTGGTCATACAGGGTTACCCCAAACCCGACAATGCTTCTAAGCGCCCGTCGTCTGCTAGAAAACAAGCTCCCCCAGTTACAATATCGTTTGTGTCAGAGCGTGATGTACAGACCGTTTTTAAATCCGTCGGCAAGCTGAAAGGATTGGAAATAAGGTTATGTACTGATCTACATCCGGCCTTGAATGCCATAAGTGCTGAACTTTTAAAGAAAACAAAAACAATCAAGGACTCGAAAACTTATAAGTTCGTTCATCTGCAACAGAATGAGGCTGATTTAAGGATCCAGTCAAAGAATAACGAGCGTGATGCTCGGGCCAGTATCGATAATAAGTAATGTATAGTATATTTGATAAGTTAGTTTCAGCAAGTTGATATGAATATGTGTAGTTACATCTCCATTTGTGAAATGCGCTGGCAATTGAGTGAAGATGCAGAATGCCTTGCCTGCAGAAGCTTCGCAGGTTCTTTCTTGTATAAATTTTCTGTGTATTTATGTCTTTTTTCTTCTTTTTCTTTACTAAGTTCTTTCCCTCATAAAGTGGGTGTAGTGCATTAATATCCTAAAATTCCAGAATTGGCCAGTGTTTACTGTTCTTGCGACTTTTCTTTTATCAATATTTATTTCTTTTGTGTCTAACTTCTAGGTTTTTTCTTCCTTATTTTTTGTATTACTCAAGGTTCAATTTTTGGCGTGTATTTTCTTTTTTTTTAGGAACACAACATGATACTGATAGCGAGCCGTTGACGATATATCGATCATATCAACTATCTTCTTCACTCACTGCTCCAGACTCCCATCCAGAATATTTCGTAATTTGAGTTTAAGTAAAAGTAATTCAACTCGCCGGTAGGGGATAGAGAGGTTTGATTCTCTTCAGAATAGCCCGCTTGATCTTAATGATTTTTTCTAATTCGTCTTCTAAATCAGACTACCTGGATTTGGAAGTAATTAATTCACCAAGTAACAAGTATATTTTCCCAAATGATTTGTTTAGTACACATTATTTTCCGAGTGATTTTCGGCTGGCGTTCCTGAACTGCCGTGGTCCTGTTAATACATTGGATCACATTTTTTCTTTGATTTCCTTCAGTGAATTGGACGTATTTGATTTGTGTGAAACATTCTTAAATTCTATAATTGAAACGTTAGTTAATCTTCCCCGTTATACGTAAGTTCGTGTCTAAGAACCGCCAGAATAATAGTCCAGGAGGACTTGGACTTTTTGTCAAGTCATCAATACCTGTTAAAATTATTACTGATGCTGAACAATTGAATGTAGAGATGCTGTTTGAAATATTAGCGCTAGAAATTGAGGTTAACCATGAGCTAATAGTTTGTTGTGTGTGTTACTGTCCTCCAAGTGGAAGCGCCAAAAGGTATACTGAAATTTTACAGGAAGGTCTTGATATATTGTCGCATAAATACCGTAAGTCTATCATTATGGGTGATTTTAATGTTGATATATCTTTACTACGTAACCATAGTAGGAGTAATCTACACACTTATGACGTAGCATCGGAAATACTGTCTACATTTTTAACCGCCGGATGTCTCCCTGCATGTCGTATACCGACTAGAGTTACCGAAAGTTCCCAGTCTCTTATTGACAATATTTGTTCGAATGTTCAAGTTCAAAAATGTAAGGTCGTCGTAGACGATACATTAGATCATTTTATGGTGGTGGGTGATCTAACTACCAGGCAGCAGTGAAAAGTAAGAGTTATGGATTCAGCTAAACTGAAGGGGTTGCTGAGGGAAGCCAATTTATTACCCTGTTATGAGTCCGAAGACCGGGATGAGGCTGCGAGGAGGTTTTTAGAAATATTTAAAAATGCGCTTGACCCGGCGTGCCCTTACCGTTGCATTACAAACAGAAGACTTAAACTGCCTACTAAACTTTGGATTATATCAACTATACTCAAGTCTATAAATGTAAAGAATAAGCTGTATCGGAAATACTTATCAAATTCAACTGAAGAAAATTAGCAAAGTTATATGAATTATAAAAATATATTAACAAAATTAATTCGGGCATTGAAACAGAGTTATTACAAACAAACATTCCTGGAGGCGAAAGGGTCGCCGAGAAAGACATGAAATTAATTAAGAATTGTTTGAATCGGACGAAACAAAATGAAATCCCCGAAGAAATGACAGCAACAGATGGGACAACTGTGAAAGTGAAAAAAAGAAGTCATTACAGCACTTGACCACAGCTTTGCTACTATTGGTGAAATTACTTCAGTATCATAAACTTTATTGTAGTCAGCTGTAGATACCGATTTCAAGAAATATTTGCATCCATCAAATGGCCTATCAATATTTCTTTCTCCTGTATTGGCTTCAGAATTATTGGTTATTTCCAGGCTTTGGAAAAACGGAAAGCCAGAAGGGCCGGTTGGATCTAGCGCAAATTTACTGAAGACGATTATCCCGGAAACTGCGGAGTGCTTTGCTCTTACTATTAACCTTTGTTTTAAGTACGGAAAATTCCCTGATTGCTTTAAAGCTGCTAGAATAGTTGCGTTACATAAGGGAGGTGATTCAAAAGATCCAAATAATTATCGTCCAATTTCTATTTTATCGGCTTTTCCTAGACTTATTGAACGTTGTTTATATAATCGTCTGGTTTCGTTTCTAGGGAAGATTAATTTCTTTCTCATGTCACAATTTGGCTTCAGGAGAAGGCATTCTACCCAACATGGAGTTTTAGTTGTTACTCAGTTTATTCATGACGTTTTAGATAAAGGTGCTATTCCAGCAACTGTGTTTTTTTTTACATAAAAAAAACATTAGACACGATTTCCCATCGTATTTTGGAACATAAACGGCATCATTATGGGATCATAGGACGAGCCTGCTCTTTCATTATGTCGTACTTACATGACCGGACACAATTCGTCGCCGACGGTGACTACACATCAAGAACAGTGCAGCAGTCGAACAACGTTGGAGTCCATCAAGGATCTGTACATGGCCCCTTGTTTTTTTTTATTTATATCAATGACTTGGGTGAGTCGTCAAAGGCTCTCGGACTTACTGTGTTGTTTGCTGATGTTACGGGGTCTAGTGTCTCTGGACCCCATAATCTGATACTTCGGCAAAATATATGTAAGTCAATTGATAGAATTCAGTTGTGGTTTAAGTCTAATCGTCTGATAGCAAATTTTAAGAAGACGAAATTTATTATTTACTTTTAGACTGCAAATTATTGTCCTGGGCTCCATTCAGTTGAAGCTTCAAACAACTTGCTTATTGAGTGCGTTAGCTTTGTACGTTACTTAGGAATTATCATCGGTGAAAACATGTCATACAAGCACCATATTAGCCATCTTCAGTTGAAATTCAGCAGAAAAGTTGGAATAATGCGTCACCTGAAGTTATGTTTATAACTTCTTGTTTATTCCAATACAATTAGGAGCCGCCTACTGTCATTCCAAAGACAACAGAATAAAGGCTTATGAGTACTGAAAGAATATGTTCCATCTCCTGTTTTGTTACCAAAGAAATCAAGTACTCAGAGTATAAATGTTATATTGAATATCCTTTCAGTTAACCAGTTTGTAATTTTTCAGTCAGTTCTGTTTATTGTTCAGTATTGTAAGAAGGCATTGCGTGTGTATTTTTATGAATCTGAGCTGGTACAGCTATTGGATGAGGTGGATTCATGTCGACAGTCCAGGCGGTGGATGGTCCGTCAGCCGCTGGTTAAATCCGAGAGATGGTGTTTTTCACTAAGAAATAGTTTAGTTACAGTATGGAATAAGTTTGATAAAAATTGTAATCTATATGCTCTCCTATCAACACTAAAAAATTAGTTAAGGAATGCTTAATGAAGATGTAATTTGTTAAGATGTATACGTATACATCTGTATGTATACGTATGTGTACATATATGTATGTGTATATTGGTATATGTGTGTGTGTGTGCTTGTACATACATCTGGACGCCTCCTTTTGTATGGTGTGTTTGGGGAGGAGTTGGTCACTCTTCCCCTGTTGATGAGTTGATTAAAGTTAGTATTTTCTTTTGAATTTTTTAATTTATTTTTTTGGTGGGTTGAGGAGTCTGGAAAGGTGAGTTATCTATTGTTTTATATTTTATTTCTAAGAGTAGTTTGAAATAGAAAATTGAAGTTTGGTTTATATCTCTATAACTAGAATATTAGTAGAGGTCCAATTAATTTAAATCTATGTGTTGAATGTTTTTTGTTCCCGACTCTGTCGAGTTTTCTCTCTGTCGTGAATTTAATATGTTGTGTAAATATGATATTAATAATAAAACCTTGAACCTTGAACCTTGTTGAGGCGTCTGGATCTACTCTTTTTATTATTTTTTTTTTTAACTTTTCAAAAATAGAAGCCTTTCAAAGAAAATTAATGGGTTACATTGAACCAAAGACTAGCAGAATAGTCAAATAATTCAAGCGTAAAACAACGATAAAAACACTATTAATTAATCTTATTCCTAAAAATGTATTCTAAAATATCTACCCCTTTCCCCATCCACAACAGCTATTCGGGTATCTCCCTCCCCCCTCCCCCCCAAAAAAAATTTCGTGCGGGTGCCGCACGACATTTTATGGTCGTTTTACGCTTGAATAATTATTTGACTATTTCGGCTCATCTTTGCTTCAATGTAGCCCATTAATTTTCATTGAAAGGCTTCTTTCGTGGAAAAGTGTGTATAATTAATAATACACACAGCGGACCCAGACGCCGATTGGTCGACGGCGCGCCACCAATGATACACGCTGCAGTGTGAAGAATAATTTCGGTGGCACGCAAGGCGTCACCGGTCTGTCTATAATTAGCCTTATGTTTTCCAATGATTTGTCAAGTGCGATGTGATAAGCAAGCTAACTTGCTCAGCAACTTGGTAAAAGTGTATCCATATTGGGTTGTAATAAGAAAATGGGAATAAGAGCTTGAAAACATAGTAGGCACTGGTCTATCTAAGGAAAGGAGGAGAATCTGGGCCTCTCACAATTTCTCAAGATTTTGTAAGGAGCTTATCTTCTAACTGACAGCAGTCCTCTTGATTTTTCGCAGATTTTTTGCAGTAACCGAAACTCTAAAAGATAGAGCATTGATTACAATAAATACAACAGCAAAATTGGCTTTTTGTCTTGATTCCAAAAATATAAAATTTGTTAAGTTCAATGTTGACCATCAAAAGCTACCAGCCTGAGAAAAATTTTGTGATTTTCGAAAGGGGAGGAAACATCCCCGAAAGATCCAGGTACCAAAATGAAAATCGCACCATCAAGTGCAATGTATCATCGAGCCCTACTGTAAAGGTTTTAAGTTCCCATCTGCAAAAATCTGGAATTTTGTAATTTGTTTTTTAAACGAATTATCACGGATGCATGTTTGTTTGTTGTTGGTTTTTTTTTTTAAGTGGTGATCTTATCGAACCAATAGTCCTTAAAGATTCGGAGGGGCCTCATTAGAACAAATATTAAAAGTTTGAGTGCCCTTTTAAGTGACTAAAAGGAAAGAAGGGTAACCAGCCTTCCTAACACGCCACTATTTTCGCCAAGTAATCCAATTATAATTCTGAAATATTTATTTTGTTCCAACAATAAGATTTACAACAAGAACAACATTAAGAACAACAATAAGATTAGTCGTAAGATCCAACAACATGCCTCTGGGGATGACATGACACACAGTCTCTGGGAAAACAACTGTAAGCTATGGAGTTTTTTCATTGTTCACATATAGTATATGCTAATGGGATGTACATAGACATCTTTCGAGAGGGGATGGCTTTTTTTTACATAAGCAAGATTTTCTAAGGAGAGAGTTTTACTTAGAAATGGCAGTATCCAGGGATATACTTTCAAGGGCACTTTTGCTTGGGGAATTTGCGACGATTCCTATACGAAATTATTTTCCAGGAAAAATTTATATGATATGGGGAAAAAAATATCTAGCATGGTTTAAAAATGATCTTAAACCAAATAAATAACAAGTTTTTTTCCAATAAAATTATCCTAGGGAGAATTATCCAGGTAGAATCGTCCGATTAAGTTTCTTGGAGTAATTTTCAGCAAGTATGTAATTTTTGAAGGAATTTTCCAGCAGGATTTGACATAGGAGGATCCATCCTCGGAGAAATGTTTCGTGGAGGGAGATTTCATGAAGAGGGAGGTGAATCTCCCAGCATTATTTGAAGAACGATGAGAAATTAGATTAGTTTTTTTTTTCAACTGAAAGTAAGAAGCAACATTAAAACTTGGAACGAACAAAAGTTATTCCGAATATGAGGGGAGCTGTCTTCTCATCAATACTTTGATCTTTGCAATAAAGTTTGATTGTTTTTAATTAAATGTAAGAAGCTTCTTTGAATAATTAAAGTTTTAGCATGAAGAATGAGGGATTGAGGAGGGGGTATTTCTAGTTATATACGGAATAATTTCTGCTCTTCTTAAATTATAATCTTTCTCCTTACTTTTAGTCGAAACAAACTCGTTTTTTTCTTATTTATTCAATTTATTTATTCAACCACAGCTATTCGGGTGTCTGCCCTTCTCCCCTAAAAAATGTCGTGCGGAAGCCGCACGACATTTTATGGTCATTTTACGCTTGAATAATTATTTGACTGTTTCTGCTCGTCTTTGGTTCAATTTAGCCCATTAATTTTCATTGAAAGCCTTCTTTTGTGGAAAAGTGTGTAAAATTAATAATAGACACAGCGGACCCAGACAGTCGACGGCGCGCCACCAATGATACACGCTGCAGTGTGAAGAATAATTTCGGTGGCACGCCAGGCGCCACCGGTCTGTCTATATTTAGCCTTATGTTTTGCACTTATTTGTCAAGTTCGATGTGATAAGCTAGCTAACTTGCTAAGTAACTTGGTAAAAGTGTATCCATATTGAGTTATAGCAAGAAAATGGGAATAAGAGCTGGCAAACATAGTAGGCACTGGTTTATTTAAGGGAAGGAGGGGGATCTGGGCCCCTCAGAATTTCTCAAGATTTTGTAAAAAGCTTATTTTCCAACTTGCAGCAGTCATCTTGATTTTTCGCAGCATAGTTTGTTTTTATGTTTGAAGAGGCTCACACCAATAAAAAATTTCTCTCTATCTATCTTATTTTGCTTTTATACATCTGTTAACATTACCAAACAATTTGTGGTAATGAACTGTAAGAAAGGAGTGACTTGACCAAATAGTAACCGAAACTCTTAAAGATAGAGTATTGATTACAATAAATACAACAACAAAATTGGCTTTTTGTCTTGATTCTGAAAATATAAAATTCATTAAGTTCAATGCTGGCCATCAAAAGCTACCAGCCTGAGAAAATTTTTGTGATTTTCAAAAAAGGGAGGAAACATCGCCGAAAGATCCAGGCACCAAAATGAAAATCGCACCACCAAGTGCAATGTATCATCGAGCCCTACTGTAAAGGTTTTAAGTTCCCATCTGCAAAAATCTGGAATTTTGTAATTTGATATTTAAACGAATGATCACGGATGCGTGTTTGTTCGTTGATGTTTTTTTCAAGCGGAGATCTTATCGAACCAATTTTCCTAAAAGATTCGGAGGGGCCTCATGAGAACAAATATTAAAAGTTTTAGTGCCCTTTTAAGTGACTAAAAGGAAAGGAGGGTAACCAGCCCTCCTAACATGCCATTATTTTCCCAGAGTAATCAAATTATAATTCTGAAATATTTATTTTGTTCCAACAATAAGATCCACAACAAGAACAACATTAAAACCAACAATAAGATTAGTTGTAAGATCCAACAATATGCCTCTGGGGATGACATGACACACAGTCACTGGGAAAACAACTGTAAGCTATGGAATTTTTCATTGTTCAGATATAATATATATGCTAATAGTAAGTAAACAGACATTTTTCGAGAGGGGATGGTTTTTCTTACATAATAAGGATTTTCTAAGGAGAGAGTTTTACTTGGAAGTAGCAGTATCCAGGGATGAAATTTCCAGGGCAATTTTGCTTGGGGAATTTACTACGATTCCTATTTGAAATTCTTTTCCAGGAAAAATTTCTATTGGTATGTTGAAAAAAATATCTAGCATGGTTTAAAAAATGATCTTAAACCAAATAAATAACAAGTCTTTTTTCCAATAACAGTAGCCTAGGGAGAATTTTCCAGGTAGAATCGTCCAATTAAGTTTCTTGGAGTAATTCTCAGCAAGGATGTAATTTTTGAAGGAATTTCCCAGCAGGAATTTACACGGCAGGATCTATCCTTGGAGAAATGTTTTGTCGAGGGGGATTTCATGAAGAGGGAGGTGAATCTCCCTGCATTATTTGAAGAACGATGAGAAATTAGATTTGTATTTTTCAACTGAAAGTAAGAAGCAACGTTAAAACTTGGAACGAACAAAAATTATTCCGAATATGAGGGGCACTGTCTTCTAATCAATACTTTGCTCTTTGCAATAAAGCTTGAATTTTTTTAAATTACATATAAGAAGCTTTTTTGCAAAATTAAAAAGTTTAGCATGAAGAATAAGGGATTGAGGAGGGGATATTCCTAGTCATATATGGAATAATTTCTTCTCTTCTTACATTATAATCTTTCTCCTTACTTTTAGTCAAAAAAATTTTGGTTTTTTTCTTATTTTTCAATTTTAAGATCTATCTCACAACACTTGATCACTAGTCGTAATTTGTCATTTCCTTGGTCATTCAATCCCTGTGTCAAGTTTTTGGCATATTTTACAGCAAAATTAGCGTTTTTTTTTTAATTTTAATCTTGAATTAAGGATTATCCCTTTCTATCTTTCATGTACCACAGTATGCTGTGAAGCGAAAAGATGTTTGGAATTTTAAAAATTTCAAAGTGTCCTCTTCTGCAAACTTTTTTTGCTTCATAAAAACAGCTCACAATGTTATGTTTTAACAAAGGATTTTAACTAATTCTTCGTAAGTTAGTGCTGAAAGAACCACAACTGTTTTTAATTTGTTTGCAATTTTTTTAACGTAGTAAAAAACTTTAGCTCAGATCGACGGTTCTAAGCTAAAAATATTTCTAAGCAGCCGAGAGTTAAAAACATATTTTTGAACTCTTGCAACCAAGGCCTTATTTTGTTTATTTGATTGTATTGCTGACTGTTCAACTTTGGAGAAAATAGATGAAAAATAAAAAAGCCAAACTAATATAAAAGCAGTTTATTCGGTAAGAGAATAACTTATTTAAGGCTGAATCTCGCGACACCCCTTTCCATTACAATGGACATAGAATGCTTAGCCAACTTCCTTTTACATGCATTGCGGCTTCTACTGTTTAAACCCTGTTCTAATTAAGGCGTCCAACTGGTTCCAGCATAAATGCTATAAGATATTTCCAGGAAATAGTTGTATGCTGTTTTCCCCCAATTTCCCCCAAACAAACTGAGTCCGAATTTCTTCTGTGTTCTACTGCACACATAAAACAAAAGCTATTTCATACACTAAGTTAAAAGGTATGATGCTGTGATTTCTGGGTTTTATTGAGTACAATAACAGGCATCACGAAAACACAAAAGCACAGAGGGAAGTTAGCGCTACCGTTTATTGAAAATCATTAGATTAAAAAGTCTAAAAAAACCTTAATACTATATATTTTGAGTGTTGTTGCTTGTGTTGCGTTTTCCTCGAATTTATGTGTGTTATTATGTCGTGGGTGATTTTGGAGTTCTATAAGGCCTTAACAGACTTGTCTGTTTATTTGAATTTGAACGATATGTCATTCAGGGTATTTTTAACAGATTTGAAACTCCACGCTAATGTGAAAAATTGGCGTCACCCGGTAGCGTACCGCCGGAGAAAAATCGACGGTGCGCCGAAAATTTTCCGTGACATGCCGAAGCTCACCGCTGTCTTCTCTAAAAATAGACTATTTGTCTTCAGGGTTTTATATAAAGCCCACTTTGTTCTTTATTTAGGCAGCATTATTTTGCTCTTTATAATTGGGAAATCCATCCAACTATGAAAATCAAATTTCAGTGAAAATCAAATTATGTTAGATTCTGGCAGATTGTTTTATTTTTTAGCTGATTTCTCGTCCCGTTAAAATTTTCATGAGACAGCGCTACATATACATGCAAATAAACAAAAGATTTGAAATAATCAGAACCAGAAATGAATAAATCAGAGAAGCTTGGTGTTACAATTTGGAATTATTCAAGCTATTCTCCACCTTACGAACCCGAGTTAGTATATACCAGCTAAAATTCAGTCACTAGGTCTGGTAAAACAGCATTTAGCAAATATATTTTTTTTTTCTTAGGACCTAAGGAAGTGTTGACTCCTTATAAGTATGAGTACCATGTTTTGCAAGCTGGTTACCCATAATTAGTCAGTTAATATCTACCAAATCATATTATTGAGTTAGGATTAAAGTGAATACACTATTCAATGCCTTTTTTTTTGCTGATTACGAATAGGCCTATAATAAGCATTTCTATTGGAAATGAATTTCAGCCCCCCCCCTATATAGGGCAATTCAGGGTTAGGTTAGGTATAGCCTATATAGGGGGGGGCTGAAATTCATTTCCGATAGAAATGCTTATTATATTCATAATCAGGTCAATATATACCAAATCATATTATTGAGTTAGGAATAAAGTGAATACACTATTCAATGCCTTTTTTATGCTTATTAAGAATATAATAAGCATTTATATTGTAACGTGATTATTGCCCCCCCCCTATATATGCACAGTACGGGTTTGGTTTTGGTTATCCGCGAGAGGGGGGGGGGGCGGAAATTACTTTACAAGAGAAATTCTTATTATATTTGTAATCATCATAAAAAAAGGCATTGAATGGTGTATTCACTTTATTCCTAACTCAATAATATGATTTGGTAGATATTGACCAATTAGTTAACTAGATAAGTCACCCTTCAAGTACATATGGATTAAGCATCTTTTTATTCTTTGTCTGCTTGCATGTTCACTGGTAGGCTATAGTAGTTGTCTGTTCCTGATGCTTAGATCCATAAGGTAGAAATAGTGGTAAATTTCTAGTTGGCCCTATAATTTAGCTAGGATAAAAGTGAAAATATCATTTGATGCCTTTTTGGTAAAATTCTACTTTAGTTACTTTTGGCTATCTTGGAAAGGGGTCAATATCTACCAAATCATATTATTGAGTTAGGACTAAAGTGAATACACCATTTGATGCCTTTTTTTATGCTGATTACGAATATAATAAGCATTTCTATCAGAAATGTATTTCAGCCCCCCCCCCCTATATATGCCAATTCAGGGTTAGGTATAGCCTAAATAGGGGAGGGGGCTGAAATTCATTTCCAATAGAAATGCTTATTATATTTGTAATCAGCATAAAAAAAGGCATTGAATGGTGTATTCACTTTATTCCTAACTCAATAATATGATTTGGTAGATATTGACCGGAAAGGGGTTAGGCCTAGGTTAGGAAAATAAAATTTTCAGTGATAAGTCTACAGGCTCAAGTATGTTTAAATTTGTTGCAGTTCATATTATTGACTTAAAAGTAAAGTTAACATGGTATAAATTTAGAATTCTGTCACCTGACAAGGAGACATATTTTAAAGTAAGAATTGTTTTCTTAACATGTCTCCTTATCAGGTTACAGAATTCTAAATTTATACTGTTAACATACCATGCTGTGCCTTTTTTTGTGCTCTTTCCAGATATAGTAATCATTTTTGCTACAAATGAGTTTCACCCCCACCCCTATATATACCAATTCTGGGTATATATTTGTACATTAGGGGTGGGGATTGGACTAAAGTTTAAAATTACCTCTCATTTACATCAGTAATGAATTTTACCAGCCCCTCCTAGTTTGCAAATATATACCCTGAATTAGTATATATAGGGGCAAAATTTCCAGACCCTCTAGAGGGAGAAAGAGTAGAGGTAGGTACTTCAAAAATACCATCCTGGGACATACTTTAGCCTGTAGACCCATCCCTGAAAGTTTAATTATCCTAACCTAACCCCTTTCCAAGATAGCCAAAAGTAGCTAAAGTAGAATTTTACCACCTTTTCTTTCATAATTAAAGAATTGCTTCTGGGGCTAGTTGCATTTAAGGTTAGGTTGTATATCTAAAAAATACTTATTTATAACAATTCAAACCTCATTTATTAGGCAAGAAATATAAATGTTTTCCTACCATTTCAAGTTTTTTGTATGTCATTTACAAAAATAGTGCTGAATTTTGCAATTCAAAACTTTGCTGTATAAAGTTCAGGATATATTCCAATTCAGGGTATATATTTGCACATTAGGGGGGTGGGTAAATTTCATGGTAAATTTGCAGTTGGCCTTATAATTTAGCTAGGATGGAAGTGAAAACGTCATTTGATGCCTTTTTTAATGCTTTTTCATTATTCATATAAAATACCATCAGGGCCCCTTTAAGGGCACAAGATACAATTAGCCCCGGGAGCAATTCTTGAATTATGAAAGAGCATAAAAAAGGCATCTAATGATGTTTTCACTTTCATCCTATCTAAATTATAGGGCCACATATAAATTTACCAAAATAGTTCTGCCTGTACAATTTGTTTGACTTCATGACAATCCTCTATAGCTCTTAGAAATAAAATTCTAGACAAGCTAGTTTTTGCTATCTTTGAAATTGGTTTGGTTAGAAAAATGAAACTTTCAGGGATGGATCTACTAACTAAAGTATATCCTGGAAAGGTATTTTTAAGTAACTAGCTCCAATCCTTCTCCCCATGGAGGGCACTGCTCTTTGATGACCTTCAAAAATGCTTGTTTTATAAAAGTGAAATCTTGCAAAATATGTCTTTGCTTAAATGAAGTACAAGAAGAGTATTTTCAGCTTCACAACTTAGCTCAATCCCAATTTCTGAGGTTTAAAAAAATCTCCAAATACATTTCCTAAATTTAGAGAAAACCCTATTCATGTGGCTTAAAATTCTACTCAAATAACAGGACTTGCATTTTCAAAACTAAACCAGAGAAAAAGAAACTGACAACTAAAAATTAAGATATAATGTTGTTTTTTCAAAATTAGTGCAAGGAGGCTTGACACCACTTCATGTTTTGAAAGATTCTTACCACTGCTTGCATATGTCAGTTATGTGAATGCTAGCTTGAGGTGCTGTTGAACACAGTTTCTAGCCTACTTGCTGGTTGTGTGGCCTTCAACCATGGTACTTCAGGGACTTGAAACACCCTTTAAGCATGGTGCATTGGTACTTCCAACATTATCCTTCAACAACTGAGCAATAAAGTATGTCATGAGACAAAGGAGACAGAAAGAAAGGATACAAAGAGAAAGGAAGAGCGAGACTTGACACAAAGGGTATTAAGAAGAACAGCCTTATACACAGAGAAAACAATTGTTTGTTTTTTAATCCTTCTGCTAGAAGGTATAGGATGGAAGCATGATGGAAGATTTCTGTAAAATAAATTCTTTATTCAAAAGGTTTTAACAAGAAATGAGAAAACAATTTTAGCTAAGATGGTAACTCCTATAACTTGTAGATATTTAAGGAAAGAAAAGATGTACAGAGATAGAGAGAGACTTCACATGAAAGCTAGTAGAAAAAATATATTTGTTGAACATACATGCATCCCTACAGCCCAAATGGGAATACTTACTAGCTGCAGCACACCTCTGAGATGACTGGAGGCTTTTTATGGATGCCCTGGGTGGCTCTGGAGGCACAGGAGGAACTAAGGTCTAAGGTAAGAAAAAATATGCATGGAGAATATTATCACTTGATTTTTTAGATGTTGCCACATGAACATGATTTTGAAATAGCACAGAAAGTTCATATTTTCACCCAGGACAAAGAAACATATCACAGGACTCCTTAGCCTATTCATAATGTGCTCATACAAAGGCAAAATAGGAAGATCTGTTGTCTCTGTATATAATAGGGGTTAGACAAATGTCAGTCACAGAAGGATTATTTGATCAAGATGGTTTGAGTTTTCAGACTACCAAAAAGAGATTAAAAACAGGTGTTGGGTATGTTGGATCATCTGAGAGAATAAATATTTATTGAAAAAAAAAACTCACTGGACAGAACATTGCACCATTTGTGAAAAAATAATTTTTACCTTAAAAAACCTCACATATTGATCAGCACCAATTCTAGTAAGGTATTTTCTGTACCATAAAAAATACAATATCAAAAGGTATTGTAGTAATGATTATTGTTTTAATTGGGTTGTATCAGATCACTTAACCTTAATCAGTGATGTTTTAGAATTTAGCTAAAATCAGTGGATTCATTAAACTAAGCTTTTTTTTCTAATGGTCTTATATTAGGTGTTTTGTTGGTAAATTAGAATAAAGGTAACATCTAATACTCTAGTTATGTTTTCTAATACTTAAATATTATCAGAAATTTTTAGAGGAAGTTCATTCTAAATCCTCTCCCTTTAGCCAAATACCAAAATTTATTCTGCGTTTTCATATGTAACTATTGCACTCAGTCCATCTAGCTTACAAAAATTTTCTTGTGTTATCTTTTGGAAACTGGATATTTTTTAATTAATTAAAAAAAAACTTCCAAAATAAGTTTTTCAAAGAAAAGTAAAGGGCAATATTGAAAGACAATCAGCAATTATTGTCAGAGAATAGTTGAAACCCAAAACAAACAGAAATTAAAAGAAACAATCACATCAAATGTAAAGGTAATGATATAGATGAATAATTAAATCTTAAAATAAGCAAAAACGGAAATGAATATATAATTATATACACAGGAGTTTGGTTACTGCCTCCCTTGTAACCATTAATTTTCTGAAGTATATTGCATCATTTGCATTGTATTGAAAACTACTTGTATCTTTAGCAGTGTGCTTCAATTTTTCAAAACATTTGTGAGAAATAAAACACTAGGGTAAAGGCACCAATGATTCAACAGTTTTTATAAAAAAAACTGCTTTTTCTACTTTGGAAGGCCTAACTTAAAGACTTGGTTTGAAAAGGGTTTCTGTATGTAGAAAAACATCTAGGAATCTTACTGTATGATTAGAAGTTTGAAGTTTTATGAAAAAAAGGATACAAAACCCCAATTTTCTGAAATTGTATTGTTTTAACCTACAAATTTGACAGAAGAAAAAAGTTACCTGTTTTCAACACTAGTTGGAACCCCATTCAACATGTGTTGAAATACTTGTGGATTGCTTGTGGGCAGATCCTTATACATTTGACATGCCTATTAGACATAATAATCATCAAAATCGAAACATTGTTGAGAAAGTACCAGTAAATTCGACAACTGTTTTTGTCATAGGACCCTTGGATTTCAACACCAATTGTTTCTCATCTTTTTTACATGTTCAGTGAAGTTTCAACAAAGTCACCTATATTTTGACAGGGCATGTTTCTGTCTGTCAAAAATTTCAACAAGGTTACTACAAGATATTCTCAAAAAAAGAAGAAAAAAGAATCTCATGATGGAAGCCAATATCTACCTTTGAATTTGGCTGAAGGAAAATTTTTAGTTGGCCTTGTATTCCACTACATCAGACAAGAATTTTCAACACTTGGAAAAATAGTTTTGTCAATATAATATTAGCTGCCATTTTAATTTGATTTTATCAAGAAAAAGCCAATGTGGCTACATTTTAGAGAAGATCAGATGTATTTTGATGCATTGGAGTAGATGCATGGAGTAGATTTGAACGTTATATAGTTAAAAAATTGTTGGTAGCTCATTTTATGTTGAAAACAGGAAACTGATTGAATTGAATATTTTTTTCTTATCTAAGTGTATCAGATATAGTGTCCACGTTTTGCATTGTCTAAATATAATGAAGGCTTCAAGAGATGATGTTCTAAGCAAGGGCAGATCCAGGATTTTTTTCTTTGGGGGGGGGCAAAATAGGTTGATCGGATAAACTTGCATTAGAGGCAAGTTCAATTAACACAAACTTGCGTTAATTAAGTAAATTACACTACTTGAGACTATGTTAGGGGGGCGCCCCCTGGCCCCCTGGATTCGCCACTGGTTTCAACTCACAACTAAGCAGAGTTATCCTGTTTTGAAAGAAAATTTTGACAGTGGTTCTAAAATTGCACAGTCAAATTATTGGTGCCCTTACCCTATAATAATCAAGATGACTAGAAAGAAGTAATGAACTGAGTGTTTATCATATAATGATAATAATTACTGGAAGTCTCAACAATTCAAGATTTAAGATTCTATTTAATGGTAATTTTTTATCTTTCAATGTTATAATTATTAAATTTAGTTTCAAATATATCTTGTAAAGTATCCTCAACTTTCAGGGAAGGCTGAGGGGGATGTTGAACAAATCAAAAGACACTATGTATCTGTGTTGTCAAAAGAGTATATCTGCAGTATATTAGGAATGCTAAAGGTATTATGTTGAAACTTTCAGGGAATATTGAACTAAATCAAAAGACACTTTCTGTATTCAGATATAGTGCATCTGCTATATTTTAGGAACTTTTATGGTATCGAGTTGAAAATATCAGAAAGTATTGACAGGTATGCTGAAATAAATCAAAGGTCACTGTTTTCATCAAGGTTTTCAATTCAATATACCAAGAACATTTAAGGATATTAAGTTAAAACCTTCAGGGGATGTTTAACTAAATCAAAAGAGAGTATATGTATCCAAGTTTTCAAAATGTTACATCTACAATAGCTCAGTAGCAGCTAAGGATATTGAGCTAAAACTTTTAGAGAAAGTTAAAAGGGATGTTGGGTATGACAGGCAACTTTCTATTAAAATCTTGAAACTTCGAGGGGAGGGGTAAGAGACACCATAGATCAATTTTTTTTGCCTCGAATAATACAGTAGAAAACTCTTAGCATGTTTTTACTTCAAGCAAGCTTCAGTATGTCCATCTTCCTGCTTAAAGTTTGATGGTGAAAGGGGGAGGATGTTAGAGAGCCGACAAATTTCTTTCTTTAATCAATCATGTAGATCCCAGTTCTTTGAATGATTACAGTTTAAATGAGGTGCAAAATCCCCATGTTCTCTACAGGGACCTTACATATTTTGTGGCCTTGCTTCTGATCCTGCCCGTTTGTTGTTTACACTGGATGGCAATGTTTTGGATCTTTCAATATTCTGAGTAAAATTACTATTGTGGATTTCTATTCAATGCCATTTGGTGCTACAGGGGTGCCTGGGGAAATACAGGCCAACGAGAGGGATCAGTTTTCTCCTAATCACTTTTGACCATAAAATACAGGAAGTAGAACTGTAGTTTTCCTATCAAATTAACCCCTTTCCAAGTTTGTACAGCTGTATTTTTATAATAAGTGACCAGATAAAAACAAAGAAACTAGGAGACATATTGCTCAGGTTGAGATAGATTGTTATGTTACAGGTTTAGATAGATTGTAAGACCACGAGTAGAACAGTTGAAAAGTTGGGACCATATAAAAAAACAATAGTATATTTTTCAGGTCTCATGGACAGGGAAGTATTATTGGGGGCTAAAAAAAGTTGAACAAAAAATTAAACTCTAGTTTCACTTAAGGTCTCAAATCTTGCTCAATCTTTTATGCTATAAAATAGTGGGTAAGGTTTTTGTAGTTTCGAAGTTTTGTATAAAATGCAGAAGATAGATGCAAACAGAATCACCTGGAAAGTCTGCCAAATTTAGCCCTCAATCATAAGTTTCTCTAAGATTGAGTCCCCTCTACATCAATTTTGGCAGGTATGTGTTGCTTGCGTGTAATCATATTATTTTCCTTATTTTTTGGTTGATTCATATTTCTTTTTAAGTAATATACTTCAAGATAAGGCCCATGACCAAACATCAAGATGGTCTTCAGATTCAAATGTCCCGCCTCAGTTCATAACACTGAAAATCGAAAAACCTGCAATTGTTCAACGAATTACATTTGGTAAATATGAAAAAAGTCATGTTTGTAACCTTAAGAAGTTTAGAATTCTTGGAGGAATGGTAGAGGAGAAAATGATTGTTCTTCTTGAAAGGTAAATTTGCTTTTTCCTGTTTATGTGATAAAAAAAAAAGAAAATAGAAAAATCATAATTTTTGGTTCTATGAATTTGTTTTAGTACCAGCTTATCTACTGATCATCAGAATTTTCATTCACGTTTTTTAACTGAACCAGCATTCAGACGTATTTGTTAGAATTCTCCCTATTTTCCCCTTGGATAATTCTGGATGTTTAATAAAAGGGAAATCAACATTTCTGCTCTTCTGTTTAAGTCAGGGGTAATCGTATTGCACTAGGTAGGTACAGGTTTATTCATAAATCTGTTTTGTAGCACTTGCTAAATTACACAGATTTTTACAAACTCAAAAACAAAAACAAAAAAAAAAAAAAGGGTAAAAACATCAGCTTTTTACCCTTTGTTTTACACTACCTATAGTAAAGACCCATAAGGGTTCTATGTACTAATTTATCCATTAATTTTTCCCCAGAAACGCTTCATATGGAAGGAGTGGTTGAATAAGCTTAAGAGGGGGCTCAGACAATTGGAAATTGAAAGTTCCATTGCCCTTTCCTAAGATTCAGCTTGCTTTTCAATGAATTGCAACCAAATGAGTTGTTACTGTCAACAGTGTCTAAAAGAGATTCTTATTCTAGTTTAACAGCCCTTGTGTTCCAGCAGTTGTTTTGAATGAATCTTTGGATAAATACAGAATTAGCTCTAAGGGAGAAACAATGGGAGGGTGGAGGTAGAAATTGATACATAATCCTCTGGGCCGTATCCAAGACTTTTGTTGGTGGAGGGAGGGCTTTGGAATAGGCACGGTCACCTGAATAAGAATAAAAGTCTGAAGGAGCGGAGCTACATTTGCAAGTAAATCCTGCTGAAGACAGTTTTAATTACTTTGAAAGTGACTGAATGTTCGGCTTTTATGATCTAGTGGTAAGTTAATCATAGTCATCAAAGTGTTACAAATCAATTTTTTAATTGCATTCGGTACTTTTATTCATAAATGAACAATAAAATATATATGGTGTGAGGAATGTAGCTGAATACGGCTATTTAGATATGCAAGGCTGTTAGGGTAACATTTCTTAGGATTAAACGTAGAAAAAAATGACAAATATAATTTTGCTCCCAAATAATAGTAAATTTAAATTAATTATTATTTTTTTATTTATTTTCTTTTTTACAAAATGGATGTCCGAAATCAGGCACTGTCCGAAATCAATTGCTGAGGTATTACTCTAGGCACAAGATTACCAAAGGGAAAAACAACAGTTAATTAAATTGATGAGACTAGATGAGGGGGAATTACCTTTTAAGCCAAGGAAAATCATAATCATTAAAAAATTTTCACCGCTTTTTGGAGCGGCCATGCTTCAGAGCCATATTTGACCACTGTCATCACTGTACCTTTCAATATTCTAATCTTGGTTTGCAGACTTATCTTCCTATTATTCAAAAGTTTTTTTTAACTGTGAGAAAAAAAACGCCCTGGGCCTTGGCTATTCTACTTTTAAGACATTCACAGCTCCCACTGTCTTTACTAATAATACTACCAAGGTAAGTGAAGCTGCCCACCTTATCAATTTTTTCGTTAGCCAACGTTACCTTTTCATCTTCACTTATTCCTTGCCTTAGTGACTTTCTCTTCTTAACATTAATTTTCAAACCTATGCTAGCATCCTGAACTCACAAAACCTCTAAAGTTCATTCTAAGTCCAGGAGAGTTTTTCCTCTTCATTTGATTCCGTGGCCTCCCATTGCCTTTCCTGTGCTTCTTAAGAAAAAGTCCATCAAAAGATCCATATAAATGGGGATAGAACACAACCCTGCTTAACTCCTGATTTAATACAAAACCTGCTCCTAACCTCATTTCCTACCTTAACCACAGCAGTGTTATTCTCGTACATAGCACTAATCACTTTAATGTATTTGTTTGGTATACCATACAAGTATAAGACCTTTGCTAAAGCTCTTCTGTCAACAGAAGCGAACTCTCGCTTATAATCTATAGAACTGAGGACCAAAGGTGTTTGAAAACTCAGGCACTTCTCAATTACTAGCCTAAGAGTGAAAATTTGGTCGACACATCCTCTACCTTTTCTAAAACCGCACTGCTCTTCTCTTAAATCTTTGTCTACGGAGGGAATGGTTTCCCCCCGTCTAAAATGTCTACGGGGGTAATGGTTAAAAGTAGAATAGCCAAGGCCCAGGGCGTTTTTTTTTAAAAGTTAAAAAAAAATTTTTAAGAACAGGAAGATAAGTCTGCAAACCAAGATTAGAATATTGAAAGGTACAGTGATGACAGTGGTCAAATATGGCTCTGAAGCATGGCCGCTCCAAAAAGTGGTTGCAGATTTAATAGATGTTTTCCAGAGAAATTGCCTATGGATTGTTCTGGGTACCCGGCTGACTAACCGTATTTCCAATAGTAGGTTGGACGAAAAATGTGGTTCAATCCCCTCTTCCTAAGGCTATAATGAAAGAAAGGTTGAGATGACTAGAGCTCGTTCTGCGGATGAAGGATGACAGATTGGCAAAGATTGTCCTCTTTGGCCAACCGTCTAGGGCTAAAGGGAAAGCAGGTTGTCCTCGTCGAGGGTGGGATGATGTCATAAAAAAAGATTTAAAGGTAGTGGGAACTTTGAATAGAGTAAGAACTTTGAGGGAGGCTTTGAATAGATTGATATGGAGGAGGAGCGTGCGTTGCTGTGTTGATCTCAGGCTAGTGTTGTAAAATTACAGTTAAATAAAAACTCGGCAAGTAAAATTAATAAAATTAGGTAAAATTGGTAAAATTAGGTACTCCCTAGGAAATACGGGGTAAAATCGGTGTTTTAGAGTGACCTTGTAGCTACAAGACCAGTTGAGCATTTCTTTCTAAGCATTACTTTCAGCTTTTAATGAAATTTGTTAATGATCCCGATTTTCCTGTGCTCAAAAAAGGTAATTCCCCTTCATCTACAGTCTCATCAATTTAATTAACTGTCGTTTTTTCCTTTAGTAATGTTGTGCCTAGACTAATACCTCAGCAATTGATTTAGGACAGTGCCTGATTTCGGACATCCATTTTGTAAAAAAAAAATAATAAAAAAATTAAAATTACCATTATTTTGGAGTAAAATCATATTAGTCTTTTGTTTCTACGTTTAAACATAAGGAATATTACCCTAACAGCCTTCCATATCTAAATAGCCGTATTCAGCTGCATTCCTCATACCATATACATTTTATTTTTCATTTATGAATAAAAGTACCGAATACAATTAAACAATTGGTTTGTAACACTTCGATGATTTGATTAACTGAGCACTAGATCATAAGAGCCGAACATTCAGTCACTTTCAAAGTCATTAAGCTGTCTTCAACAGGACTTGCTTGCAAATCTAGTTCCACTCCTTCAGACTTTGATTCTGATTCAGGTGGTCGTGCCTATTCCGACGCCCCCCCCCCCACCAAAAAAAGTCCTGGATACGGCTCAGAGGATTATGTATCAATTTCTACCTCCACCCTCCCATTGTCTCCCCCACAGTTTATAGACAGTAAGCTTATCGCAGATCATTTCTTGTCTTCGTTCTCGGTGCGAACAAAAAGCTCCTCCTGGTTATTTTTGCATTGACGGGTTAGTCTACTTTCATCAATTACTTAGAATTGTTTACCAAGTGCATTATCGTAATTGCAAAAGCAGAAAAAAACTTGGTGAGCCAGTCAAGAGGTTTGCAAGTGTCCCATCTAACAGTTATGAATTAATTAATATACAAATTATGACTTAATCTATAATTTACATACAGTGGACTCAACTGATCGGCCTACGTAGGATTTTATAAAAAAAAGGGGGCGGGGGTGTCGATGAAATGTGTGAAAAAAAGGAATTTTTTCTTCTTCTAATAACTGGTGGAATCGGCGTGTAGGTTTCAGGGGTGGGTCCAGGATTTTTTTAGGGGGGGGGGCGCAAAACAGGTTTAGACGATTAATTTAAGGTAGAAGCAAGTTTAATTTAGACTAAATTGCTTTAATTAGGTAAATTACACCACTTTAGACTCATAAAGGATTGCCCCCCTTGCCCCCCCCCTGTGGCTCCGCCACTGGATGGTTTATCATTTTTTTTTTCACGTCGTGATGTTTATTTTCTTAAACCAATGTTATATTTACCTTTTGCATTATTACAGCCCACTATATATACATTCATATAAATTTATATGCAGTGTTACCGCCATACCAATTATTCTCTTTTCCTTTTTCATTCTTTAATAATAATTTCTGGTCGTTTTGAGTTTGAGTTATTTTAGGCTTCTGTTTCTACTGATCTTAAGTTTAATATGGCCTTTACTTTTCTTTAAAAAAAACTTTCTTTTTCGTAAAGTTTTCGTAGTATATATATATATATATATATATATATATATATATATATATATATATATATATATATATATATATATATATATATATATATATATATATATATATATATATATATATATATATATATATATATATATATATATATATATATATATATATATATATATATATATATATATATATATATATATATATATATATATATATATATATATATATATATATATATATATATATATATATATATATATATATATATATATATATATATATATATATATTTATATCGGCGCGTACAAACAGCTCCTCTCATTTGATCTGCCATCAGCGGTCCAATTACCCTGGAACACGTATTTTGGCAGAAACAAACTCAAAATGCCTTTGAAACCAACTTGAGACTTCGAAACCTATTTTTAATTCCTAAAAACATCTAATAATAATATTACACTACTAACTACTGGTTTTCATGTAGGTTTTGGAATAAATTAATTTAAAATTAGTGTCTTCAAAATTAGTGTTTCAACGTTGAAGCCAAGTTTTGCGTCCAATAGAAATCTGACTTGTCTGCCCGTGAAAAGATCTGACTTGGCTTATGCTTATATCTGCAAAAACGTTCTCCGGAGCACTCGTACCCCGGTCTGGGTTTTTATAATGGGTGAGATAGAGAATGATCATACTGCTAATTATATAAACTCTGGTCTCCCCCTTAGAGCTAATTCTGTATTTATCCGGAGATTCTTTCAAAACAACTGCTGGAACACAAGGGCTGTTAAACTAGAATAAGAATCTCTTTTAGACACTGTTGACAGTAACAACTCATTTGATAGTAATTCGTTGAAAAGCAGGCTGAATCTTAGAAAAGGGTACTGGAACTTTCATTTCCAATTGACTTAGCCCCCTCCAAAGCTTATTCGACCACCCCTTCAACATGAAGCGTTTCTGGGGAAACATTAATGGATAAATTAGTACATTGAACCCTTATGGGTCTTTACTATAGGTAGTGTAAAACAAAGGGTAAAAAGCTGATGTTTTTACCCTTTTTTTTTTTTGAGTTTGTAAAAATCTGTGTAATTTAGCAAGTGCTACGAAACAGATTTATGAATAAACCTGTACCTACCTAGTGCAATACGATTATCCCTGACTTAAACAGGAGAGTAGAAATGTCGATTTCCCTTTTATTAAACATCCAGAATTATCCAAGGGGAAAATAGGGAGAATTCTCCGCAGGGGGGGGAATATTCTGTGGGGGGTATTGTTTTTTTTTTGGGGGGGGGAGGGGGATAAAAATCAGCTCTCGGGGATCCAGGAGAGCTTTTCCTGTCCATTTGATTCCGTGGTCTCCCATTGCCTTTCATGTGCCCCTTAAGACAAAGTCCATCAAAATGATCCTATATATTGTGGGATAAAACACAACCCTGCTTAACTCCTGATTTAATAAAAACCAGCTGCCAACCTCATATCCTACTTTAACCGCAATAGTGTTATTCTCGTACATAGCACTTATTGCTTTAATGTATTTATCTGGTATACCATACAAGGAGAAGACCTTTGCTAAAGCTCTTCTATCGATAGAATCAGACGCTTGCTCATAATCTACAAAACGGAGGACCAAAGGTGTTTGACAGCTCAGGCACTTCTCAATTATTAACCAAAGAGTGAAAATTTGGTCAACACATCCTCTACCGTTTCTAAAACCACACTGTTCTTTCTTAAAATTTTGTCAACAGCATCTCTCAGTCTAAAAAGAGGCAATTCCCCTTTTTCAAAAATCATATTTACAGTCTTCAGTAACTTATTTCTAACTCAGAGCCGCTATCTTTCAGAAACTCATTTACCACACTATCAGCACCTGGAGCATTATTATTTTTTAATCCTTTTAGACTGTCACTAATTCTTCCTTCCCCACAAAACAAATCTTCCTTCACATCCAAGGTGTCACAAACTTTTTCATTTTTTCCATATTTTTTCCTGCAACTTTATCTCGGTTTAGCACAATCTCCAAATGGTCTGCCCATCTCTTTTTAACTCTTTCCTTATGAGATACTTTAACCCCATTCTTATTTTCCACTGGGACAAGTCCTGATTGACTACTTCCTCTCTGTTTGTTAACATTCCAGTACAATATTTTACTATTATGCCGTCTAGCTGCATCTTCCAGATCCTCGGAAATTTTATCTATGGCCTCCACTTCACGCCTCCTCAGTTCATATTTTAATTCTTTCTCCACTTTCCTTACATTCCTTTTGTTTTCATGTGATTTACTCAGATAAATTCTTGTACAAGCTCCTTTTCCTCTTTATTAAACATAAAGCTTTTTCACTAATATTCTTAGATGCAGTCCTAACTTTCTTCCCTAAGACACCATCAGCAACTTCACAAATTGTTTTTCTAAAATTATTCCAACCATCTTCCACATTGTCAAATTTTAAACTCTAAAGTTTAGTATTCAACTGTTCCTGGAAAGTTTTCCTAAAATTTTCATCCTGGAGTCTACCAACATCATAACTTCCCGGGAAGTAGTTACTCTTCCGATATGTCAGCTTTAAGTTAACCCTACACTATTAAATGGTGATCTTTACTTTTAACATCAATAACAGCACTCCTATATACCCTAGTACCTTGTATTGATTCTGCCAGTCTCCGGTTTACTATAACATAACCAATAATGCTTGCTGTCTTACCATCACGTGAATACCATGTTAACTTATGGGCCATTTTACGACCAAACACCGTATTGGTTATAACTAGATTGTTATACCTAAAAAATTGCAAAAGTCTATAGCAATTACTTTTTTCTTTTCCTACACCAAATTCACCTAGGCTAGGATACCATCTATCCCTATTTCTACCGATCTGGGCGTTAAAATCTTCTATGAAAAACATCATATTTCTACCTGGGACCCTGTCTATTTGCTCCTGTAACTTTAAGTAAAATTCACCCAAGTCACTAATATCTCCGTCAGTCGGTTCTACAGGGGCATATATTACTATAACTGATACCTTGAACCTTTTCGTCATAAAATGAGCAATAAGTATTCTTTTTAATTGGAATGATTCGACTGATGTATCTGTTAGACTTGGTGATATTACCGTTAAGCCAGTGACTTCGTTAACTTATTTGGGCCTCCCTGTCGGAACTTCCGTGCGAGCTACCCGCTCGCTCATAGTTAACCACCTGCAAAAGCAAATTTCGGCGTCATATGGCAACATTTTGGCAAATAAACTCCGTTTTAATCGCATGATTTTAACTAGGTTGTATAACGCAACTGCTCTGCCACATATTCTATATATTACACCTTTCTGGAGAATGCTCCAGAAATCTGACATTAAGCAAATTTGGTCTTACTACTATCGTTATCCAAAGTATTTGTTGAGATTACCTATGTGGATGCGTAACTAATATATTATCCTTCATTATAAAGTTAAAGAACCATGTCAGACCGTAAGAATACAAATTGAATATTTTAACGCAAGGCTATCGCGCGAGTCGTCGTCCTTCCTGCGGCAGTAGTGTCGATGTAGTGCTTTTAAGTACTTGTTCTGTATTGTTTTTTTTTGTATTATGTTGTACTCCGTCTTTTTGCTTTTTTGTAGTGACGGGTTAAAAAAAAAAAAAAAAAAAATAAATAAATACCTTCCCAGCCTAAACAAAACTTAGCAACTTCCTTATTCATCATGAGCCCTGTTCCTGGTCTATGTTCCCCATCCCTCCTTCCTGAGTAAACAAATCCTATATCACAGAATTTCATGCTTCCTACCCCTGGGATATGAGTATCTGAAACTCCTAATAAGTCCAGTTCAAATCGTCTGAATTCGTCTGTCAAAATGTCATTTATGATATTAGTAGGAGGGTCATTCTTTCAATTTTAAAGCAAGACTTCCGACTTTTGGGAGTTAAATCTCAGACCGACTTTCTCGTAATTGGACTGCAGACATGAGAATATTTCTGAAAGGCGGTTAAGCGTCCGGCTGAGATTCAGCGTGTCATCAGCATAGGATACTAGGGAGATGTCAATGGAACTGAGAGAATGCATGATGAAGGACAGCTGTCTTGAGGCTCAATAATGTAGTTGTTGAAGAAATTGGGGGATAAAACTGCCCCCTGACGGGCACCTTTACGGACTGGTATCAAAGCTGACCGTGGGGCTGGCGGTAGGCCTTTATCGGGAGCTAGCTTGAGTCGCACGCGAAGGCGAGAGTAAAGATCACGGAAAGCCCGGATGATATTTGACTTCACTCCTCTTTTATCTGAGTTTAGCAACATAAGCGCATGAATCAATGAATCAAACGCTCTCTGCAGGTCTAAGCCCCCGATCACTAGGCTTTCTCCTGATTTGTGTGCATCCAGGAATGCATATGCAACGACATGGAGCGCTTCAGCACAACCAATACGGCGTTGGAAACCAAATTTTCTTGGTGGACTGCAACACAGTTTCTCAAACTTATCTACGAATAAAAGTTCAAATAACTTGCAAAGAGAAGTAGCAATCGTGATTGGACGGAAAGAGGAGCATTTCATGGCAAATGCTATGAAAGGGATGCTCGTATAAACTTCGGAGAGGGCTCATTTGATTGTATATTGAGAGTTCTCATTCAGCTTTTAAGAGTTCACTTCATATCTAGCTGTTATGGAAGTGATGCTCTTATAAACTTCAGAGACGGCTCATTTGATTGGAAATTGAAAGTTCTAGTTCAGTTTCTAAGAGTCAACAGAGATCAGAAGGCAACAATCCCCCCACGCCTTTTTTTCCAAACCCATCCGATGAAAATTTTGAGATAGCCATTTTGTTAAAAATAGTTCAAAGGTCGGAAAAGAAAAACTCTGGTTTCGATACAACCCCCCAAGGCCCGGAGGCAGGCGTTCTGAATTATGCTCTGAGGGCATGTATGGTTCTTATGAAGGGGATGCTCGTACGTATAAACTTCATAGAGGGCTCTTTTGATTGGAAATTGAAAGTTCTAGTTTATTTTTTAAGAGTCAAGAGATTGGAGGGCAACTAGCCCCCCCCCATGATATTTTTCCCCCAAACGCATCCGCTACAGATTTTGAGATAGACATTTTTAAAAAATAGTTCAAAAATTAAATAACAAAAACTCCGGTGTCGACACAACCCCCCAGGGCCCGGGGGGTAGGCGTTGTAAGTGTTGTGCTTGAAGCGTATATGGTTTTTATGAAAGGGATGCTCTTATAAACTTCAGAAAGGGCTCATTTGATTGGAAATTGAAAGTTCTAGTTTAGTTTGTAAGAGTTGAAAGATATCCAAGGGCAACTAGCCCCCTCCCCCACACATACCCTTTTTTCCCAAACAAATCCGATAAAAATTTTGAGATAGCCATTCCGTTAAAAATAGTTCAAAGGTCAGATAATAAAAACTCGTGTGGAGACGTTACCCCCAGGGCCCGGGGGCGGTCGTTGTAAGTAATGCTCTGGGGGCATATATGGTTTTTATGGAAGGGATGCTCGTTGAAACTTCTGAGAGGACTCATTTGATTAGAAAATGAAAGTTCTCGCTCACTATTTAAGATTCAAAAGAGATCGGAGGGCAACCAGCCCCCCCCTCCACGCCCTATTTTCCTCAGGCCCATCTGATAAGAACTTTGAGAGAGCCTTTTTTTCAAAATGGTTCAAAGATCATATAACGAAAACTCCGGGGTCGACACAATACTTCAGGGCCCGGATTAGGCGTTGTAAGTTATGCATTTGGGGCATATATCGTTCTTATGAAAGGGATGCTATATAAACTTCAGAGTTTCTTTGCATGTTGTTTGCATTGATTGTTTATTTAATTTCTGTTCATTTCGAGTTTTATTTATACTTCAATAACAAAATATTTTTATTCGTTTTAAGCTTGATTTGCATATTAAATTTAAGTATTACTCGCTTTAAGATTTATTTATTCATTTATATTATTACTTGTTGTATGTTTTTGCTATGATTGTTTATTTAATTTCTGTTCGTTTTGGGTTCCATTTATTCTTTCATAGTAATTTCTGGTCGTTTTGAGTTTGAATTTTAATAGGTGTTTATATATGCTGATCTTAAGTTTAAAATGGACTTTAATTTTCTTTGAAAAACTTCTTTTTCGGAAAGTTTTTTAATTAATTAACAACAATTAAACAGCACTCCTGTATACCCTAGTATCTTGTATTGATCCTGCCAGTCTTCGGTTTACTATAACATAATCAATAAGGTTTGCTGTCTTACCATCACGTGAATACCATGTCAACTTATTGGCCATTTTGTGACCAAACACCGTATTGGTTATAACTACTATACCTACAAAACTGCAAAAGTCTTTAGCCATTACTGTTTTCTTTTCCTACACCAAATTTACGTAGGCTAGGATACCATCTAGTCCTATTTCTACCAACCTGGGCGTTAAAATCTTCTAGTAAAAACACCATATTTCTCACTTTTACCCTGTCTATTTGCTCCTGTAAATGTAAATAAAATTCCTCTGAGTCACTAGTATCTCCGTCAGCGGTTCAACAGGGGCATATACTACTATAGCTGATACCATGAACTTTTTAGTCATAAAATCAGCAATTAGTATTCTATTATTAAGGTTAAACTCCCTAAATCCATTGTAATGTTAATTTTCCTATGCTATGAAAAGAGATCTTGCTCTCTGACCCGGCATGTCAGCAAAACAAATTTTTCCACAAGGGATCTTTGAAGAAGGATCTAAAATTTGGTCATTTCGTTTTTTCTGATTTAATTCCCAAGAAATAGAAAAAAAATCTAAAGTTAAACTTGGTTGCTTTTTTTGAAAAAAGTCTGGAGCGTAAAAAAAAGAAAATTTTAAAAAATTTAAAGCGCCATAAATTAAGAAAAATCTTTTAAAAGTAATTTGCCCTTTTGAAAATTCTATTTTTTTTTAATTTATTCCTCCACGATTGTTTTTACGTTTTCACAATTTAGACTCTTGTAAGACTTGTCTAAAAGTGACGAAGTCGAAATTGACTTCAAGTTGTAGCTTTTTTTTTATTTGGTATATTCCAAGCTTTTCAGCTTTTTATTCCCAGTCGTTAAATTTATATATATTTATAAAAAAGATTAAATTTTTAATGTATTTATACGGTTATAAAAAAACCCACAATACACCCACAAGATGGAAACATAACTAAGGCTAACAGGGATCAAAAACATTTTTAATTCGAGTTTGACCGCTGAGAGAATCGTATGAAAACGACAAGGAGAAAAAAAATCAAGAAAGGATGGCTTAATCTAAAACATGTGCGGTAAGTACATAAATTATACGTAATTTATTGTATAAAATACGTAATTTATTTTATGAACTAAATATGCTCAGAGAGCATACTTTGAAGTTGAAATTTTCACTGTGTTTCTCATAAAGCCTTATATTTTCATCATGTTTTTTTCATTAGTTTTCATTGGTTTGGTTAAGTTAAAATAGGTGTATTTTGGTTATGCGTTTCATCTCTGCTCTGCTTTACCCCCCCCCTACCCTAATGTCCAAATATATAGCCCAAAACTATTATATTTGTTTCTAAAATATTACATTTTCATAATAATTTTGTTTTATTTCATTAGCATTCACAAAACTTCACTTCTCGAGTGTGTTTTATATAATAGATAAGTACTAAAAACGGTGTTATTTGTCTTACTTTTTCCTTGCGAACTCTATTTTACATGTTGAGGTGTTCTGAAGACATTTTCCGGAGAAATTTTCACCTGGGTAAGAACTGTCTGGAATATGTTTCTATTAGAGGGGGGAATATCC
Organism: Artemia sp. Qi Xiang Cuo; assembly: GCF_049724085.1. Lineage (NCBI taxonomy): Eukaryota > Metazoa > Arthropoda > Branchiopoda > Anostraca > Artemiidae > Artemia > Artemia sp. Qi Xiang Cuo. The sequence goes on from NC_142794.1 coordinate 55,419,894, forward strand.
GTGAGAAAAATACTTTATTGGGAAATTAACCATGGAAGCACTTTTCGACTGGAACGGGGGGATTCTTTTTTTGTCTGATTAAAAATTTTGTATAATATTTGGTTATTACCAGCCTTAGACTTCATAATCTGGGAGGGGGGGCAAGGTATGCCACAGGAGTATACAAATATAAAACGAAAGCACTGCCCCTCCCTGTCCCGGCCTATAACCGCCAATGTATTGGATTAAGCTAATGAGGGTACCCATTAATTAAATTTAAAAAAAAAATCTTAGGGGATAAGATAGGAGTAAGGAGTACTCATTTTGCGATGACCAGCCTGTAATGGAAGGAACTAACCAAAACCTGATTCAAGGTTAAATTAGGCTTATATGGGTGGTATGCAACGTGTAATGTATGGGTAGCAATATATATAAATTACAAAACGACACAATCATTCTCCTAAACATAATCATACTTGAAAGGGTTTATGCGGGCAAACTGTAACGGTGGAGAGGGGGGGAGGGATACTGGACCTGAAAAACAGAGCGACTCGGCCCAATAGTAATCGAAGCTCTAAAAAGCAGAATTTTTATAACAATAGACCCATAAAAAAGTCAATTTTTATGCATATTCCATATATATAATACTCCTTAAGTTTAATATTTTTTGTTTTTCAACTTTTTCCTCAATTTTTTTTTGGTTTTTATCTGAAGGTTCAAATGCAATTTTTATTGAGGGTTCACCAACCAGGTAACAAGAGGAGCAGTGATTCAGTTTGCCTCTGGACAAGAGTGAATAACACTTACAAGTCAGCTGGCCTAGATAAACAAAATGAATACTTTCATTTCTTTTCAAGAGGAAAATGGTTATCTTCTAGTTATTTTTCTTATTTTTGCCTCTGATAGGTTTTGTTTTGGAAGTGGTTGCAAATGTGCTCTACTTTACTACTGTGTTATAGAGACTTTTTTTAATTTTTTAATCGGAATTCATCTTCAGAGTGCCTGATCCCAGTCAGAAAAATAACAAATGACGTATGGTGTTATCCCTGATATAAACAAATAAAATTTGACAAGAACTTAATTGACAACTCTGATTTGAAACAACAGGAGCCAACTAGATTCACTCAAGAACTCAGTTAATTTTTCAGCCCCCTTCCCTCTTTTACACATAAATGATTATTGATAATTACACTATTCTAAATAAATTTTGCGCGCCAAAAAGTTTAGCTAAAGTGGTACTCCTTTAAATTAGGTTTTCGAAAAAACATAACATAATTAATTTCTTTTAAAATTGCTTGTTCTCTCACTGCCTGCTTCGATTACTAACTTACTTTTCGTCTTTCAGGTCCTTCCTTCCAAGGGAAACTTCTATTGCTAATTACAGATGATACGAAGGATTCAGTATCAGATGCAGGACCAGCTCTCATTGAGAAACAGAAAATAATTTCCGAGGGTGTTGATTTGGGGAACATTCTGAATCTCTACTGCATAGCGAACCTTCCATTTTTCGTTCAAGAGCTTGCTGAATTTTTACTGCACAAATTTCAATGTAGAGAAAAAAGCCCGGATATGCGCATCGTTCGTGTATATAATTTTGGCTTAAAAATTACACTAGTGACAGAATGTACTGCCTGTAAGTGGAAAAAACTAGTGAAAAATGAACCTGACCCACCCGTGATAAAGATCAAAGATTATTTAACATCTTTTTCCGAAGAAAATCCGAAAGAATCGATTGAACGTTACACAAATGTGCATGGAGAACTCAATTTGAAGGCTAAGTCGGGTATCATGGGCTCAGGGGGAGGCTACACAAAATTTTGTGCGATTATAGGTGTACTAGGTGTGCAAGGCATGTCACAAAATTTATTTTTGAAAAATGAATTTTCTGTAAGGAAAGTATGGATGGATACTTTGACAGATGTTTTGCTGGAGAATGGAAAAGAATCCCTGCACCGTGCAATTCACGAAGATCGATATGTCGATGATACATACTGGACCAAAGTGGTTTGTGATGGTGGGTGGAACAAATGGAGTAAGGGGCATGATTATACAGCTACGGGTTTTATGGCTTTAATCATTGATGCTTAAACAAAAAAATTGCTATATGTTGGCATAAAAAATAAATATTGTTATATTTGTTTTTGGGTGAAAAAAAGAGGTAAAACCTCAGCGACAAAATGTGTGTCTTATGAATTATGATGACCCAACATATAGTATGGAGACAAATAGTCTTACTGAAGGTCTTATTACAAGCAATGAACAGCTCGAATTACAGGACAGTCGTTTTATTGGATAGTGAGACTCGAGTGTTTTATACAAATTGAATACGATCCAAAAAATAGGTAATATTAATGAAAAAGAAGAGGTTTACGATCAAAGTGAGAACACAAACGAATCGCATCTGTTAAAAATTGGGACCATGAAGAAGAGTGCACCGGTGATATCCCTAAAACGAGAGATTATACAAAGTCTTACAAAATACCTTCCTGGGGCAATAAAAAAAAAATGCAGAAGAGGAGTGTACAGCCAATAATTTAAAAAGTTTGCTCCACAAAGGCCCCGATCATGTCTTTGGAAATCATGTCAAGTGCAATGATACTTGCCCCCAAAAAAGTCAACTACCCAATAGCTTTATAGAGGATCCTTGGTGCAACTTGCCAGCACAGGTTCTCCAGGATGTGAGAGATGGGGTGGAGAACGTGTGCAAGAAAGCAGATTTCCTCCTTACCGATGTAACAACTAACCTCTTGCCGATAATTACATGTCAGTAGCTGCCAAGTTTTGCGGAGGCAAGCAAATTAGTAGGTCAAAGCGAGGGTCATATCATGCCCGAATTGGTGGTGCAAGCTTGTCCTACGCACATGGTCCAAAGTGGCATGCTTATACATGGAAAAAAAATATTTAATCACAGTCCAACAAATATAATGAAGAAATTCTGTAGTAAAACCGCAAACCACCGAGCTAAATCCAAGCGAAATCTGATACGGTATTATAGTAATAATGGAGGTAGATTCCAGGCCAAAAGAAAATGCAATCAACAACTCTCTCTCTGGGTAACTCTGACTATGGACCCAGCTGCAATAGGCCTGATATGAAAGAAGAGGAGCTAAAAATAGCTATGGTTACATTTGAGGAGTCCTATCTAAAGAGTAGTGACACCACTTTGAAGGAACTTTACGAGAGAACCAAAGGCCAATCTTCCAATGAAAACTGGATACATGAAAGAAGTAATAGAATAACCAGCACGTACTTTCACAGAATAGCTATACGCAAACAATCAACTAAAACTGCACCGATTATGAAAGATATTAGAAGTGGAGGTTGTGGTTACCGCTCAACTGCTATGCTGAAAGGTAGTCGGTTAGAACCTATTGCTTTAAGAGCATATGAAGAAAACATTGGCGCGGAAATTACGAAAGGTGAGGATATTGGTCTTTTGGCTCACTCAACACACCAGTTTCTTGGTACTTCATTAGACGGGATTTTGCCAGATGGGACACCAATAGAGGTTAAGACTGTCCACAATATTCCAGAAAACAAAACTATAATTGATGCAGCTCGTACGAAAGGCCTTGTCAAAGACTTTTTTCTGCAGAGTATCGGCTTAGATATTAAGCTCAAAGCCACTCACAAGTATTATAGCCAAATTCAAGGACAGCTTGAAATTTCAAATCAAGAAAAATGTTCCCTACTTGTCTATAATAACAAGAAGGATTCGGAAGTCCTTACAATTGAACGCAATAGAGAGCATTGGACCCGATTAGTCCCGAGCCTTTTAAGCTTCTGGCAGAAAAGTCTTTTACCAGAAATAATCGATTCGCGCCTACTCAGGACTCTAGAGCACCGAGAATCAATATCGATTGGAACAGCTATGAAAACGTTGGGCTATAATAGTGGTAAGAGGCAGATTTTGAACGCAAATAACACACACCACAAAAAAACAGAGAAAAGAAGAATTAGCAGCTGAAAAATTTTTGCCAATTATTTGGTCTGACTCTGAACCTGAGCCGTAGTTTTTGCTTGTATTTCTATATTTATTTTTATTACAACTTACTGGGCGACCAACATATAAATCATTTATAAGTTTACTTAATATGGTTTTGCGAGGCCGTATCCAGGGGGGGGGGTACCTGGTTTGAACCCCCCCCCCCCGAAATTTTTGACCGAGTCGAAAATAAGTCGAAAATTAGTAAAACCTAGGTAAAAATCAGTAAAATTAGTCAAAAACTGAGTCAAAAATTAGTAACCCCCCCCCCCGAAAATACATCCTGGATCCGCCCTTGTGGTTTTGAGTCAAATTTGATGAAAAGAAAAAAAATCTTTGATAAAAATTCAAGGCTTATCAGATTAATGATTCTTGGTTGATTTGTTATGGTAAATACATACCCAAAGGACGCTCTGGCTTTTGATGGGTTAAGAAGACAGGTGGTCAAGGTCTTATTTGTGACGACCTGACTTTTCATTTTAATGCTTGGACCTTATGGGTTCCTTCTTTTATAGATCATTTATTTGATCATATCAATTTATGTTCATATTAAGTTTGATGTTTTATATGACTTTATTTTGGGTAATTTCAGGTTATATTAAGGCTCTTTACTTTTCTTTGGATAGCTTGTTGGAAAATGTGTTGTTTTTTTATTCGCATTCACTAGAAGAGTTTCATTGAAGGTTAATCGTCGAAGTGCTTGTAGATTTTTCCACTGCTGGATTGTATTTTTTTTACCAAAAATATTTGAATGCAACAAACATTTTCAAAATTAAAAAATTTAAACATTTTGTCAAAATTTTCGATCATCCGTAGTTTTGTGCAATACCTTTTTACTAATATTTTTTGCACGGGGAGGATGGGGAGGCTTATAATTATACGTATTGAATATTATATTTTCAGTTTGGCACTGAGGCCGTTTCGACCCTTAGCTAGTAGAAGGCAGAAAAAGGCAGGCGGTCAATGTATTATTTGTGATAAGACCTGACTTTTCATTTTAATGCTTGGACCTTATGGGTTCCGTCTATTCATCCAAAGTAGCATCTCTTATATTTATTTTTTATTTAATTATTCATTTAATTGATATTTGTTTTATATTTCATTTATTCGATCATAGGAATTTCTGTTCATATTAAGTTTGACTTTTTATACGAATTTATTTCGGGTCATTTCAGGATATATTATGGCTCTTTACTTTTCGCTGAAAAGCTTTTTGGAAAATGTGTTTTTTTCCAAGTTTTGATATATTTTGTAATTCTAATTGAAATTTATTTTATGTTCTATCTATTGTTTAATAGCAATTTGTGTTAATATTAAGTTTGACTTTTTATATAATTTTATTTCGGGTCGTTTCAGGTTATAGTATGGCTCTTTGATTTTCGTTGAAAACTCTATTGGAACAGGCTTTTTTTTTGTTACTTAGCCTAGTATTCGCATTAATTGAAAGAGTTTCATTGAGGGTGAATTGTCGAAGTGTCGGTAGAGTTTTCCACTGCTGGGTTTGTCAATTATTTTTTGTTTTTTTACTCAAAATTTAATGGAATGCAGCATAGATTTATAAAATTATAAAAGTACAAACATTATGTCAAAATTTTTTTTCATCCGTCGTTTTGTTTAATACCTGTACACTAATATTTTTGGCATGGGGTGGATGAGTAGGAGGATTTATAATTATACGGATAGAGTATTATAATTTTCAGTCTAGCACTGAGGCCGTTTCGACCCTTAGCTAGTAGAAACCCTTGAATATACTTTTATCTTTTTCTACTATTTATCAAAAGAATTGTTTCACGTACTGTTTTGTCAGAACTATTAGTTTTTTGTTTTTTTAATAGATGCATGACAATGTGATTTATAAAAAATTCTGTTTTGTTGTATTTAGATGAAATAAAGAATTCGAAATTTGCAAAAAATTCAAACTATTGTTTCTTGACTTATTTTTCTAATTTGAAAAAAACTACGTTTTCTAAAGAGTTAAAGAGGCTGAGTTACAAGGTCGAACCTTAAAACGTACAGGGATTAGGAGGCACAGTTGGGGGGCTGCCGCCCCCAAACCCCCGCTTTCGCAGCCTTTAAATAAAAAAAAAATAATTTAAAACTGAAAGTAAGGAGCGACATTAAATCTTAAAACGAACAGAAATTATTCCGTATATGAAAGAGGCTGTGCCCTCCTCAACGCCTCGCTCTTTACGCTAAAGTTTGACTTTCTCACAACTCTTTTTTTAAACAATAAAAACTTTAGCGTAAAGAGCGAGGCGTTGAGGAGGGCACAGCCTCTTTCATATACGGAATAATTTCTGTTCGTTTTAAGATTTAATGTCGCTCCTTACTTTCAGTTTAAATTTTTATTTTTTATTTAAAGGCTGCGAAAGCGGGGGTTTGGAGGGCGGCAGCCCCCAACTGTGCCTCCTAATCCCTGTACGTTTTAAGGTTCGACCTTGTAACTCAGCCTCTTTAACTCTTTAGAAAACGTAGTTTTTTTCAAATAATTTCTGCACGTTTTTGTACAGTTTATTACTTATTATTGCTTGACTAACTGTTACCTGATCGTGTCAGGAGTTGAAGTTGGGGGGCTGCCGTCCCCCAAACCCCCCGCTCTTGAACATTCTTGTGTTAAGGCTTTTAATTCCTGAATACTCAAATCACGTCGTACAGGGTGCCTCCTAATCCCTGTACGTTTTAAGGTTCGAACTAGTGACTCAGCCTCTTTAACAGCCCCCCAACTGTGCCTCCTAATCCCTGTACGTTTTAAGGGTTGACCTTGTAACTCAGCCTCTTTAACTCTTTAGAAAACGTAGTTTTTTCCAAATAATACACATAAACAGGTTAGACATGCTTTGTTATGAAATTTGACGCGCAGATATTTTCATAACAAAGCATGTCTAACCTGTTTATCTGTATTATTTGAAAAAAACTAAGGTTTTTCGTAAATGTAAATTCGGGGGATGATTTTTTCGGTCTGCAAATATCAAAAGGCCTTAACAGATCGGATTCTGCTTCGACTGAGTCCTCATTCAACCGGATCCGTTGCCAACTGTGGCCTGTAGGCGTGGCTAAGAAAAAAAAGAAATGATGATGAATTTTAAGTGGCTATATTTGGTTTTTTGAAAACAGGGAAGGAGGGATCGGATTGAGCTGTAATTTCGAGGATAAGCTCCCTGGCCCTAGGAAAGCTTAACCTCTAAATTTCAGCCCAATCGGACAACATTAAAGGGGAGCTGTGGTGGGAGGGTCGAAACTTCCGGCCCAGTTTACCCCATGAAGATAAAGTCGGAGGAGGATGAAATTTTGCAAGTTTCTTAGTTTGAGCTTGGGCTACAAAATGCGATTGCCGCCGTCTCTCTGCGACCTCTAGGACCTGAAATCGCTTAACATTGTGGTGGGTCGCCTCTTTATAGAGGCACAAGTGTGCCTCCTTGATTGAGGTTCCCATGTTATCATTTACGTTCAGTTGTTTTGTAGTTTTCAAACGAATTAGCTAGGAAGAATGCTAAACTTTGTCTTACTACGAATCGATATAGCCGAATTTTTTCTTCTAAAATTCGTTATTTTGATTTAATTTTGTCTTGACCCGGTCTTATTGACTGTTTGATCAATATCAATTAAGTTGACAGAAGGAAAATAATGTCTGTCCCATTTTGGGGTTTGGCAAATCAATACACAACAACTGACTTTTTCAAAAATTAATTTAAAAAACTTTTTCCACGAAATAAGTTTTTTTTTTGTTTAAATTAATCCATTAAACCAAAAATGAACAAAAATAGAGTCAAATAATCTACCAAGCATACAACTACCACAAATCAGCATAAATAAACAAATGAAACCCAAAACAAACATAAATCAAAATAAATAACAGAGTCAAACTAAAAACGAGCAGGAATTAATGTGAGTAGGGATCTAAACCCCTATGCTTTCCAAAAGCCAGAATATAAATTTTACTTTACTGAAAAAATTCAAATGATTTTACTGAAAAAAATGTGCATTGTGAGTTTAACATACATATGCTGATATTTATTCCTCAAAATCTTAATTAATTTTGATTTCTTAAAGTTATAAAAATGAAAACATTTAAAAGAATTTTTTTCAGTTAAGTACTGAATTTCTGAATATTGTGGCTTTTAGAAAACATAGGGGTTTTGATTTATTTACCTTCGTCCCTTTCTTATTCCCTGTAAGTTTCAAGCCAAAAAGAGGAGAATTTAAGGTTTTTAGAAATTAGTGTGTCCCCACTTGATGTAACCAGTTTTTATTCATACTTTCTTTATCTTTATACGCTGATTAAAGGGGGCCTCCATTGGTCCTGTCTATATGCCCTGTAAGTGTAAGGCAACTGGGAAAGGTTTTTTGGGCAGTTTTAGGCACTTAATATTGATGCAACCAAACTTCTAAAATGTTATGTCTCTATTAGGATCTAGTTGACCTTGTTTCACAAATACTGCAAGTTTCAAGACTATTTGAGATTGAACTAATTTTGGGGTTCGTGAGTTGACACAGCCAAAACTTAGTCTCGATCTGGGTAATAGTAATAATCTTATTTTTTATGTCTTTTTTTCTTTACTTTCCAGAATTGTTTTTCTTTTCGTAGAGACGAATCAATTAAGTTTAGTTAACTTTTTATTCCCAGGTTCTTTACAAAAACTGTACGGATGTAAGTGATCTCGGGACCTGGAAGCTGAAATCCTAATCAACCCGAGGCCTGATATCCTTTTTTTCCGGAAATTTCTGCATTTTTCTTATCCAAATTATTATATTTTTGTATTTTATTTTAGAGCCTTACCCAAGAAATATTCATGCACACATTCTTTTTACTAAAAAAATCACCACCCTGATTTGCCTAAATCTATATATGATGGTGGGGGTGCATAATAGAACTTATAAATTAACCGAACAAGTATGGTTTGCTTATTGATTGATTCTGCATACAAGACTTAATTATATTGAACCAACGGGATAAAAATTATATTGGGTCAAGAAATTTGAGTGGATTATAATTCAGAAACATTTAAATGGAACTTCAATTTCAAAATAAAGTGAACAAGAGGTTTCCACACCCTTGCTAATTTATAAACTAGATAACTGAATGACGACCATATTTTCATTGGCAGTCTGTTGCTATTATCTGGTTTTCGATGACTGTCCTACTATTTATCATTGCTTTGATCTGCTTTCTGGAATTATTGCTTTCTGGACTAGACATTATACTTGCAAAAACATGGGACCCATAGATTCGCATTCAAAACTATTCCCATATGCAATGACTGCTACCGTGATAATACCGTATCCCAGATCCCCTCCCAAATATGGTTCGATATAGCCCTAGTCAAACAGTTCGTGGTAACGAACTTTAAGTAAGGAGCGACCCGGCTCAATAGTAACCAAAACTCTAAAAAACAGAGTTTTGATACCAGTAGATATATCAGAAGTTGAATTTTTATGCTTATTTTAAATATGTAAGTTTCATTAAGTTTAGTCTTACCCGAGGGTGATCGTATCGACTCATTGGTCTTAGAAAATTTTGATAGGGCTCATTAAAACGGAAATTAAAATTTCTAGTGCCCTTTTTAAGTAACCAAAAAAATTGGAGGGGAACTAGGTCCCCTTACACGCCCCTTTTATCGCAAAACGGTCTAAACAAAATTTTGAGATAGCCATTTTCTTCAGCATAGTTGAAAGGCAGGGGCATAGCTCCAGCATTTTTATTGAGGGGGCAAACAAGTTCCGCATCCAGAGAGTCAAGGAGCATGGGCTATATAATAGCTTTTTTCAATTTATTGGGGGGGGGCAACTGCCCCCCTTGCAATTCCCAAACGCCGCCCCTGTTGAAAGGCCAAATAAATATGACTTTGGAGATATCTGGGCCCCCCACAGCCCATGGGAAAAGGTCTTTACGTTACAAAATTTGCCCATTATTCACGTATAGTATTTGTTATTGGGAAGTTTGCATACATTTTTCAGGGGGGGGGGGCCTGCTGGTGGGATTCTCCATGGGGAGGGTAGTTTCCATGCGGTAAATTTTTCAGGGGAAATTTTAAACTAGGGGAATTTGGCAGAATTCCTATACGAAAATTCTTCTTAGTTATTGCTTTCTTATTGTCGACTCAATTTTACGTGTGGAGATGTTAAGGGTACTTGTCCGAGGTGAATTTTCACCAGGTTTGAATTATCTAGAGAATAAATCTGTGAGCAAGAGGGATTTATCCGTGGAGATGTTGCCAGATTTTCTGGCATTACTTAAAAAACGATCAGAAATTAATAGGGCTATATCTTGGCTCCTAGGGGGGAGGACGCAATAGTCACGTTAGTGACCATGGGTAATAGATCGGTGCAATGCATGCTCTTTTGTTGCTTAAGTGATGGATTCAAAAGAGGCCGTGCAAGATCGTGCTCATAACTCACCATCCCCCCCCCCCTCAAAAAAAAAATTTACGCGGGAATGCGTCAAGCGGTTTTGGTCCCTTCGAGTCAACCATCTTCAAAGCATGAAATAAATATAAAGCATCTATTCAACATAATCATAAAACACAAAAAGACTAAAACACCTAAAGGGGTGAATCTATTAGTCAGCGGGTTGTAAATGGGCGTGTTTCAAATTCGCCTGGTCTGTGTCTTCAATGTTAAGAATTTAAGTAGATTAACCTTAATACCTTTCCAGCCTAAACAAGACTTAGCAGCTTCCTTATTCATCATGAGCCCCCCTCACTCTCTTTTCACCCCATCCTTCCTGCCTGACTAAACAAATTCTATATCACCTAATTTCATGATTCTGACCCCGAGGATATGAGTTTCTGAAACTCCTATTAAGTCCAGTTAGAATTGTCTGAATTCGTCAGTCAAAATATCGATACGATAGTCCCTTTTTAACGTCGTAACATTCCAAGTTCCACTTTTTATATTCTTTAAATCATTGAAATTATTTTGGCCTCAGGAAAAGCAATGATCCCGGATACCATTGCAGGACGGGATCAACATATCTTCTCAAGTCTATACTGAATCGCTTAAGTCGGCTTAGAACCGGACAGCAAGACGTCCCTGGGACCTCCAGTATGAATGGAGGCTTTGTGCAATCATGGGCCCATTTTGGTCACAACATGGTTTTCAGCACTTAACGATGCCTTTCTATCAATAAGAGTCTAAATTTTGCACAGACAGTTCCAAGCCTATTACCCCCGACTCATTATATATTCATGCCTACAAATATTATGCTACTACGGGGATGCAATCCATAGTAGATAAATTAGCTAGCACGAGGTTTTTCAGCCTGAAAACGCCCGCCAAAACAGACCAAGCCCAAAAGATTTATCCACTAATCAGAGTCCTGTGCAAATATTGTGTCGTTACTAGGCTATGATTTCCTCGAGGGGTGCCACTTTTCGCGAGACACTATTTTAGGCGAGGATATTGAGCTTGCGTTGTATGCTCAGAAACTCAACTTGGCAGAATGGCAAGGGTTCAGTCAAAGGGCACGAAGGCATTTCAAGGCAGTTACTAAACACTTGATCAAGAAGTGCCCCGTCTTTTCTGATAGCCTTCTCAAAGCGCTTAGGTGCCTATATCCTATGGAAGATAAACTAGATAGAAGTCCATCAGTGATAGTTTTGCTTGCTCGAAAGATCCCAGTAGGATTAAGTTTTTACTCTGTTAAAAGTGATTGGATAATGCTGCAAGGTTAAAACTCAGTAGACCCAATGCCATCACATCTTCTAAATCTTCTCCATGCCGGATGCTTTTGGGGGACAAAATTATACGCTTTTGTTGAAGTTTGTAAAAGCTGCGTCAACATTATGGCATGGCAATGCTTCCATAGACAAGGGTTTTTTGCTCTCAGGAAGACTTCTTGTGTTGGACAAACCCAAAAAGAATTCGTATCAAAAAATTGTAGACTTTGGCTAGGTCAGCTTGGTCAAAATACGAAGACTATGTGATGAAAAAAAAAAAAAAAAAAAAAAAAAAACATTATGCTGAACAATGGGAAAAGACCAAGACAAAGAAATTGAGCTGAACCTAGCTTATATCTGTAACAAAAATAAGAGCTAGATATACTTAAGCAATCAATACAAGAAAAGTGGGTTTTTGAACAATGAAACACATATTTATTGATGGTCTCTTGAAAGAGGTCACCAATTGCTTACAGAGAGTGGTGGCTCTAAAGAATCCCATGGATATCGCCTCGGCCAATTTCCTACTAGAGATTTCTATTAAATCGCAAAAAGACGAAAAAAACAAAACATATGAAAATAGCAGGCTGAAAAGGACTTATGAAAGAGGAATCACTCAAAGAAGTCAAAGAGATGAATGAGTTACCTTAGAAGCTGAAGGCTTAAGCGTTGTTTTTACTTGTTTCTAGTTTTTGAATTTTCTTCTTTTGTTTTAGACAGACTGACCCATATCCATGGAAAATGAATTCCTTCCGAGGCTTATGAATATGATGATTCTTAGGGTGATTTGACCGCCGTTTCTGATCGTGAGCAAAGGAATGTTTTGATCGTGAATGGCAATCAAATCCCATCCCGGTCTGGTTTTCACTCCTATAAGTTCTTTGAGTGGTCATCAAGTGCCTTTTTTAATTAGCAGGGATCGTTCCTGGTCTCCCTCCCTGGTCAGTATTTTTCCAGACACCCCTGAAGCTCCCGGTGGCATTGATTAAAGCAAGCAAAATTAAATGACAAACTGAGACGAAATATAAATAGATCATAGACGGTACAATAGCACTGTCTGAGCAAAGAGCAATATGGCTTCAATGTGCTTTTCTTCTCCGGACCACTATGTATGGAAGGAGTTTTCATCGGATTGGAAATTGGAAGTTCTAGTGCCCTTTTTAGAGTCAAAAGAGACTGAAGGGCAATCAGTCCCCCATCCACACCTTTTTTATAGTTGAAGTTGAAATTATTATTAGTTGAAATTTGTGGGGAATGCTGAGGGAGATATTGAACCTGATCCAAAGACTTTAATTTCATACAGGTTGTAAAAATGGCATATATTCCATCGGTCGGGAGGCTTAAGGTTATAAATTGAGATTTCCAAGGGAAGTTTCTGTAGTATCTCACGAACACGTAAACATATCAAGTTAAACTTTCAGGCCATGTTCAGTTAAATCAAAAGACACTGTGTGCATCCAGGTAGTTAAAATGGCATATCTACAACATCTCAGGAGCAACCAAAGGTGTTAAGTTGAAAGTTTTTTGGACATGTCGAGTGGAAGGATGAACTACATCGAAAGACAGTATGTGCCTCCAGGTGGTCTGGACATATATGCACTACTTCAGGAATGGCTAAGGGTTCCTAACCCTTCGGAGATAAGTTGGATCTTCTGGCAGGTCGTATTCCTAGCTAAGGTGGCGAGTGTGGGCCACGTGGCTGGGCACAAGCGTACTGTCCCCGTCTCTATTTTCTAATAGGGATGTCCCTAAGTACACCTCAAACCGGTAGAAGGGTGGACCGCCCTACGAACTCCTACATCCAGTTCAAAGGGTGCTAACGCACTAGGGTGACCAAAGGCCTTGGAAACATTCGGTTAACGAAATTCCCATGAAACATCATGAAAAAGTTGGACCAAAAGAGATCAAACTGTGCTACGCGTTCGCGGTAGGTGATGCACCAAGGAAACCGGCGACCTTGGTGAAAAATCAGCAAGCCGATTATGAGTCAGTGAAATTGCTCAAAGAAAGCCTGAAGATAGTTACCTGGAACGTGTGTTCTGTGAAGTTTAAATAACGCAGGCTCTCACAGCCGCAGAATTTCATCGTTATAGCTTGGATGTTTTATGCCAGACGGAAACGAGGGTTAATGACCAGAGCAAAAAGATCATTCACGAAATGTCACTGACAAGAAATGTCATCTCTACAACTCTAGATCCTGTGACGGATCCGGCCTACATGGGGTTGGATTACTCATACATGAAAAGGCTGAGTCAGCTTTGCTCGAATGGGAGGTGATATCAAACCGCATTGCGCCGATCAGGATGCTTGGGCATCCCTTCAATATAACAATCATAGTTGCTTACGCACCCATTCGCGACTCACCTGACCTGCCGAAAATATTTTTGACGACCAGCTGCAGAATACAATTGATGAATGCTCAAAATGAGTTGAGCTACTGCTTCAAGGAGACTTTAACGCCAGAATTAGCATCCGACTGGACCCTTCTGAACATGCTACTATTGGACCGCATGGATGTGGTGCTCGATCTCCTAATGGCGCTCGGCTGCTTCAGCTTGTAATGCATAGTAACCTATCCATCATGAACACGTTCTTCCAGCACAAGAATGTCCACACTTTTACATGGAAATCCAGAGACGGCCATACCTTTGCTCAGATCGATTACGTATTGATCCGCCAGAGATTAAGATCATCGGTAGTCAACTGTCGAGTGTTGAGAGGAGCCGACACCGGGTCAAAGAACGGCTCAGACCATTTCATCCTTGCTGCTACATTAAAGCTGTAGCTATCCAACCGCAAGAAAGCCAGAATACCCCCTAGATATAACACTGAGAAACTCGAGAGCCCAACAGTCAGGGCTGAGTTTGAAATGGAGTTGAGGAACCACTGTCTTACCCTGGAACAAACACAGCAAGAAAATGAGATTTCAGAAGAAGCCATAGAGAAAAAATGGGCGAAGCTCATACATATTATGCAAGATATCACTGCTCAAGTCCTTTGGAAAGAGAAAAAAAAGGCACTAAAAAGGGTTGCCCCGGCGAAACACTCACTGTTCTGTATGATAAAAAACGCATCGAACAAGACGGTATTCAGAGAGCTCCGTCAGAAAGCTCATAAGCTGACAAGGGGATATGAAAGCGCCTACTGGTCAAAACTGGCCACGGACCTAGAAGAGGCTGCAGCTAGAAATGAGACGCGTAAACAATATAGGATCCTCGGAGAGCTGAATTTAAAAAGAAAAGGAATACCACCACAAAAAAAAATTTGAAAAGATCAGATGGGACTATCGTCATAGGGCGACTAGAAAGAATGGATCGATTGAAAGAACATTTCAAGGATTTGTTAAATAGGAGAGGCCAGGATACACTACAAACTTCCTTTTTCCACTCCAGCCAAAACATGCGACCAGCAGCTCTGTCACTCGTGGATAAGTATGCTTATGATGTATCTCCACCGTCGATGAGAAAGTCAGAAATGCCGTGAGGTCTTTCAAAAATATAAAGCCCTGGGTGAGGACTCCCTACCGGCAGAAATATATAAAGCAAGTCCAGCGCTTGTTGACCCAGCTTTAAATTGGTACCTGTAGAAATATGGGGAAGGTAAACAGGAAAGGTGTGCGAAAGCACAGGATGGCTGGCCCCCTACCCCCCATCGCACTTCCTGGCTGATTGGCCGAGAAATAGAGATCAGCACTGCCGGTAGGGGTTGTAAAGTCCAATGCCGTAGTCTTTGCCTTCTTTACCTTTAGAAAAGAGCGAGAACAACGGACAATGAAGAACCAGGTAATTTTTCGTCCTGGAATGGGGTGTGTAGACCATATCTTTACCCTACGACTTCTTCTTCACCAACGTTTAATTTACGGATTTGATACCTTCACAGTTTTTCTTGAATTCATCGCTGCATTTGACTCGATATTACCACCCTTGTTATGGAAAATAATGCTCTATGACGGTGTTCCGACGAAAATAGTCTCACCTGCTAAAAGCGTACTGGCCGGAGTTTATTCGACCACTCACAGAAGACAGAACCCGATGGAAGCATTTGGTCCAGCAGCTTCTTGATGCCGAGTTGGGCTGAATAGACTGTGCTTCGTCTAAATAAGTAAGTAATTACTTTGAATTTCCAGGGCATGCTGAGGGGGAATGTTGAATTACATCAAAAGACACTATACACATCCAGGTTGTCTAAAGGGTTTATCTGCAGTACTTCAGAACAGCTTGGAGTATCAAGTGAAGACTTTTGAGGTTTACTTAAGAAGTGTTAAACTCAGTAAAAAAATATTTTTTGTGCGTCTAGATTGTCGAAAGGGCACATATGCAATATTTCAGGAACAGCTAAGGGTATTAAGTGGATACTTTCAGGGTATTTTGAACTGAATCAAAGGACACTATGTGCTTTCAAGTGGCCAAAAGGACACATATGCAATATATCAGGAATAATTAAGGGCAATGAGTTGAAAGTTTCTACCATGTTGAGGGGGATGTTGAACTAAATTAAAAGACATTCTGTGCATTTCCATCCCAACTCTCATTGAGCCTTCAGATGAATATGAAATGGGTTTTTCGGAAGGGGGGGGGGAGAAATAAATTTTAATCCCTTTTGATTTCCGGGAATATTTCTGGTCTTTGTCTTTATTATAAAAGTGAAGAGTGACGTCAAATCCTAAAACGAGCAGAATTTATCACGTAAAGGAGGGTGCCTTCTCCTTCCTCAAACCCCCCTCTTGGTCATAAAAACTTCGGAGGATGTTCATTCGATCGGAAAATTCACATTTAGTGCCTTTTTAAAAGTCAAAAGTGATTGGAGAGCAACAAGCCCCTGTCTTAGAACCATTTTGATGTCTGGTCTTTTGTAAGTCAAAACGTAATAAAGATCAGAGCAATTTCAAAGTACTGATTGGATGTCTTCAAAGATCACGATAGGGTAGGGTAGTAAATAGGATACAGAAGGGGGATGGATGCCCTCTAATCACTTTCGACTCCAACCAAACGAGCTTGAGGTTTCAATTTCCAACCGAATGAGCTTGCTCTCAAGCTTTACGAGAACCTATTTTATGGAAAGTGGCTGGAAAAAATATTAATAAATAGAAGGCATACGGTTCTTTCATTAACGTTTACCAGGTCGAAGGTGTTCTTTTCAGTAAAGCGTGAAATGCCCTCTCGCTGTTAAGGGGCTTAAGATGTTGGTACTCCCGCATAAATTCTTGGCAATGATTTGTCCTGGTTTGTCTTGATTATTCATTTTGATTTTTGTTCATTTTAGTTTTCATTTATTCATTTATAGTAATATCTTTGTTTTTAACTTTGCAATGTCTATTTGTTTTAGTTTTTTTTTATTTATTTATTCACAGTAATTTCTTTGTATTTTAACTTTTACTTACTAGACCACTTTATTTTTACTCGTTTAAAATTTATTTTAAATAAAGTTCCAATCATAGCCAATTTTGGAAATCAACCAGGGAAGGTCTATCAGAAGTCGTTTGTGATTAAAACAGGTAAAGGAAAGTCTAAGATAGTTGTTTTAATTAAAGCTAAATAGTGCTGAGAAGGAATTTGACCTGCTGATTAATCATATTTAATCAATAAGAGGACAATTTTCCATTTTTTGAAAATTGTTCCGAAAAATTTTGGTGTCTTCCCATTTAAATGTATGCATATGTTGAACAAAATTAAGCCTGTTATTTCGTTCCTTTTGGGGACAAATATCACTCGATATTGATTCACAAAGTACACTGCTACAATGATTTGGAGTTACATGAATTTGTATGAATTCACACTACATTGAATTGTATTTGTTGTTTGTTTTTCCATATAAACCTCTCATGAAAATATTATTATTTTTTTTCAGCGGGCTAAAGAATGATAGCAGGCAAGAAACGTTTACACTGAGACATGAAGTTGACGGTCACTGTTTTCCTTGTCGGTTTCTCCAAATATTGCCAATTCAGTCATGGGGACCAAGCTTTAATTTTAGCATTTGGTATGTTGAATTGAATGGTATCACTGATTGGAACGTTGTGAAACCATGTCTTGACTGGTACAGTACGGTATGTATTATAACCATTATAGCTTTCACATCTCAACTCTTTTATTCTTTTCAGTATTACAATCAGATACTGTCATCTATAAGAAGTAACAAACACCTCCGTAACTTTCAAAAGATTTAGTAAAGAAGACTAACGATTATCTATCAAAACGCATCAAAGCTTCAGTTATTATAGATAGTTCTGTCCAATTTACTTAATAGATTTAGATTCAGATTTTGCGCTTAGAGGTAGTGTCAATTAGCCGGTTTACTCCTTGATAAGGTCATGTGCATTTTTTAGAATTCCTTGGTAGTAACTCAGTAAAGAGTCTAGAAGGAACTCTGCATATCTGCTGCTGCATTCACATTGAGGCTGATGAGCTTGTCAGTCGTAGTTTCAATATTGACGTCATCTATTTTAAGCTGATGTTCAACAGGGAATGTAGTACTTCCGTTTATAGTTGATTTTAAAAATGTTAAAATCTAAAGAAAAATTTGAAGGATAATTGTAAGCTACTATGAAACGTGCATCTACAAAGAGCATGTTTGGGGAAACTGGAGAAACAAAATATAGCTAAATGAAAAATGCACATTATCCTCCACTAGAGCTGCAAGCTTCTGCTGTTTGAATTCTGCTGCAACATCAGTTATAAGCTATCAGAAACGATGACATACAACATGAATGTAACCACTCCTGTGACATCGTCTATGTCTACATTTCTTAGGCGATCTGCGTTAAAGATATCCATTTTCATACAGGTGCATCGAAGCACGGGGTTTCCTTGCTAAGAGTTTTGTTTTCTCAGCTTTAACATGTTCAGACATGGTTTTTCCTTAAGTAAGCTCCTAAAAGGTCAAAATATTTTCAGTTTCTAACGAACTTATAAAGAAGGAGCAACATATTTTTACAAATTGGTAAATTCGTTGCTAAGTCCAATAAAGGTTCAAATCGTCTTACAAGTTTTGCTCTCATTTAAGCTTACAAATCAAACTGGATTCTGCAGTTTACTTTATTTGGTCTGACAAGATTGCAAAAGCTGTTACCAACACAAACATTCCAGTGGGATATCCACCCTCAAGAGATATATTTCTGGTTGGCTTTTGTCAGGGTTGGCCATTCATAACATCCCTCTTAAGCTATCTCTATTTTCCTCTGAGACCCGTCCTTATGTCTATTGTAGGACTATGGAATGCATCATTGGCCTAAATTTTCAGGTTTTTCTTTCCTAATCCTTTTAGCCAGATTCATCCCCTTCTCCTCGTGTCGTTTGCGCAATGGTGCCAATAAAACAGCGCCCGTTTGTTGACTTTTGAATTCAGTAAAGCAGTTGCATTTAAAAAAGCTTTCTAACTGTAAATTTAATTTTTTGAAAACCTAAATAAATCAAGTTGGCTAAAAAACAACATTCAAAAGCTATGAAATAATAAAAATTATTTTAGCATCATTAAATTTCGGATATCATTTAAAATCTCTGCATTACAAATTGGGCATGATCCATTAAGACAAAAACTGTGTGTTGAACAGTGCAGGCAGCCAATTTAATGTAATATATCGGAATTTATATAAGGTTCAGTGTCACAATATAGGTAATGCATAAAGAAAAGTCACTCAAGTGTTTATCCAACCAACTACAGTTATCGCTTCTTTTGTAGTATCGAGAGCGGCTGGCTGTTCGT
The DNA here is from genome assembly GCF_049724085.1 of Artemia sp. Qi Xiang Cuo. NCBI lineage: Eukaryota > Metazoa > Arthropoda > Branchiopoda > Anostraca > Artemiidae > Artemia > Artemia sp. Qi Xiang Cuo. The sequence continues at coordinate 55,439,214 of NC_142794.1, forward strand.
CTCTGTTTAAAACACCTTCGACAGCTTGGATGTTTAGATGCATTTGAGGCCCTGAAAAAGAAAAAAAATATCCGTCTAGAAGACCCACGACTCACTGAGCTCCATGACGTTTTGGTGCTGCGAGGAGATTTTGTTGAGACAGAAAGAGTCCTTGAAAGAGCTATGGATGGTAAAGTTTATTTTAGTATTTGGACTTATTTTTTTTCTCCTTCGATAATTAAATTATGTCATTGGTCATCTTTTTAGTTTCTGGGCATTATGAATATATCCGTTGGAATATCGACAAGATTATCTTACAGTGAATATATATTTGTGAGTATTTTATTTTATAAAATAGTTCGTGGTAACCAATTGTAATGAGAAACTCGGGCCAATCGTAACCAAAATTCTAAAAAAAATTGTCTTTTTACAATTAATACGTCAAAAGAACTGGGTTTTCAAGCTGATTCCAAATATATAAAAGCTACCTATCAAAAGCTACGAAACTGAAAGATTTGGCTGATTGTCGAAAGGGTGGGAAACACCCCCAAAAAGGCAAGTTTTCGTAATAAAGATAATTCTATTATACCCAATATAGCACAGAACCCTACTGCAGATGTTTCAAGCCCCTATCTACAAAAGCGTGGAATTTTGATTTTTTTTTCAGAAGAAAGGTCACGGATGCGCGTTTATTTCTTTTTTACCAGGGGTGATCGTGATGAACCGATGGTCCTTGAATATCGGGAAAAGGCTCATTCGAACAGTTATTAAAAGTTCCAGCGCCCTTTTTAAGTGACCTTGGTGGCACATTCGTTCCTACCCTTTTTGAGCATTGTGATGCATTCATTCCTGAAAAGTCACGTTGATTTTAATTGAAAATCAAGTATTTTGCAGTAGGCATCAAGACATGGCTAATTGTAGGAAAAAAGCTAAGACAGATAGTCTGAGTAATTGAGAGGCAAAAATGTTTAAACGGCACGGGTATAATGGTGGGAGTAAGTATGACTCTCTTATTGGACAAATACTTGTGTTTTAGTTTTTGGAAAGGCACGCCTGCCTTGAGTCACAAGCAGGTTCACCACGAATTTAAAATTGATATAGGACCATTATATTGCCTGGAATGATAGGCAAACAAGGCACGTCGCCTATGGTGTTAGGAAGGTTGAGCAAGAATTTGGAATTGACACAGAACCATTAACATGGTTAACATGGACATTTATCTAAATTCTTGATTTAAACAAGTTCATTCGTTTGATTTTTCATGAATTTTTTTTTAATGATGCATAATTGCATATCAGCCAATATTAAGGTGGGTGCTGGGTTATAGGCAGGGGGAGGGGTGTAACAGATGCCTGAAGAGTGGATTGTAATGCCCAAATTGTATAACTCTCCATGAGCCATCGGATAGATATAGAAAAGAAGTGTGGGAGGGGAGTTAAAGTTTATATTTCATCTCTCTACGTTTAGATTAAGCGTAAAAGGGTTGCTGCATGGTGACGCCTCTCTTCTTAATGCAGACTTAACGTTTCTCACATTTATTTTAAAATTTGATTAGCGCTAAACTTATTTGCTTCACATTTCGTAACATCATATACAGTGATGTGTAGTTGCGCATAGGCTACTACGAAGGGAGGGGGTTGGACATTTTGTGGGTAAGGAGGGAGGTAGAAGTTAATATCTAAACTCTTTTGATTCCCAGAAATGGTTTTGGTCTATGCATTTCTTATTTGTTTCGGGTAAGGTCGGGGGGTAATAGTGCCCCTCCTATTGCGACAATCTTTCTCTATGTAGCATAAAATACTACATTCGGATGCCTACCGACCGAGGGCTGGAAAAGGTGAGGTCGGGCATCATGAACCTCGCCACAAAATTTCGTTGGGAACTAGCAAGTTCTACCAGGGCCTATATTTTTCAGCAATCTATGATGTTAAAATTTCTTTATATACAATTGTTCAGTGTATTTAAACTATACAATGTATTTAAACATCAAAGAACCCTATTGTATAGGTCGTGATGCCTGCATCCGTGTAGAAGATAAAAAGTTGCGCAAAATTTACATCCATGTGACCAGTAATGCCATCTCCTTCCACAAGAAATTCCACAGTAAAAATGCTACTAAGAAATTATTTAGGGAAGCTACTGTTTATCAAAATTTTTTACTTAATATTCAAATTGATAAATAAAAGTTCAAATAGGGATAAAATCCTTTTAATATACAGTGTTCACAAACAGTGATAGAAATTCACAAAAAATGCCAGATATCATCAGTAGTAAATTATCTATATTCAAATTGTGTCCTAAATTTTAACTATAATCCAACATTTGAATTCTTAAGCAGAAAAAACTGAAAAAGTTGGACGCTATCATTCTATTTTAAATTGTTCTTATATACAATTTAACAGCATGAAATCGGAGTTTGTGGGGGCGGTAGCTCATATCGAATCTTGGTTAGGCCTGGGCGTAATTTGAAAAAATTATCATAAATTAAATTTAAAAAAAATTCTCAGTTGAAAGTAAGAGCAGTATTAAAACTCAAAACGGAATAATATTCTCAAACCCTCGCTGTTTACGCTAAAAAATTTTACAGTGCTATAAAATGTTTCTCATTTCAATTCAACAGATTTTGTGTTTGAGCACTCGTTCTTAAAAATTGGGCCATCAGAATAAATATGCCGTTTTGATATTTCTTAAAAAATGGACCAGCTTCTGGGCAGGTTCCATATACATCAAAATTATCATCGACTTTCTGTTTAACTGTGTAGTTTCATATTGTCTACATAGTTGACTCGTTTTTTTTTGTGAATTTGTCGTTGGTGCTTTAATCTTTTTTTTGTTGTACAGCTCTAACTGCATTCATGTTTTTTGTATAGAGTTGAAATATATTGGTATTTCTTGTTATAAAATAGATACATTTTTGAAGTTTAGTGGGAACAGGGACAGAGTAAAGTACAAATCCCGCTCTGATCTTTAGAAGCTTTAGGGCTACTTCTGCTTGTGGCAATTAATTTTTTTTTTTGTCTAAGTTGATTATTCAATTTAATTTCTGTTCGTTTTAGGACTCATTTATTTGTTTACAGCAGTATATGTTATCTTAACGTTGAACAGGATTTTTATTATGCTTTCTGTATGCTTTAATTTCGAGTTACTATGTGGCCACACCCCCCACCCTTTCTCACTATAAGACTTAAATGTAAATAACCGGCGTCTGTATACTTTACGGTCATCTCACTCCTAGAGGTATGTTTGTTGGATCTTTCGGCTGTTTTGAACAAAATATCTCTCTAAAAATCTTGATCAGATGTCTTGGGGCCTATGGGGGCTGTGTATCAACAAAGGTTCCGTGAGGGTAGCTGGTTGCCCTCCGATCGCTTTCCAATCTTAAAAAGGACGCTACAGCTTTTAACTTCCAATAGAATGAGCCCCCTTCCAAGTTTCTGTGATCACCCTTTTTCATGTGAAGTAGCAAAAAAAAGACAATAATTAAAACATGGAAGGCACATGACTTTACTAATTAAAATATAATCTAATAAGATATCTCTGATAGCGAAAATAATCTAAAAGTTAAACAGCCAGAAAGAGATGTATTATCACTACTTTCAAACCTAAAAGGCTGGGGTTTATCCTGGGATGGGGATGTGGGACTTGCTGGGTTTGAACCAATTCCTCCCCTCTCCCACCCCGAAATATTTTTCCGACTTGTTAACTGGTCGAAAAGCGCAGTAAAAAAAATTATTTCTCTGAAAAAAACTAAAATATTCCTTCGACTCGTAAATTGGTCTTAAAAATGCAGGTAAATAAAACCAAGAATTCTTGTGGCAACCCTCCCCTGAACCAAAATTCTTTTAGTACCCCCCTCCACCCTCCCCCCAAAAAGTCGTGAATACAGTCTTGCCAAAGGGGAAAACAAATTGTGGTCTCTAAAGACGGTAGTTCTACAGCTATGTATGGATGGCTATAAAAATGTAGTACAACCTATAGTATTAGCTTAAGGTTTTATGCTTTAGGATACGAGCCTTCAAAATTAGAGAAAGAAAATTTAACGGTCTGTAAAGAGATAAGTTCCTTAGATGTAATGTTCCTTCAATTTAGTCTAGGTAGTAGTTCGTGCACTACAGTCTAAGTTTAGCCTCGGTAAACATGAAAAATTACAGAAAGAAAATTGTGTTATCTGTAAATAGATAAGCTTCCTTAAATGTTGTCTTCCTTCACTTAAGTATAGGTAATATTTGAGAATGATAATAATCTTAGCTGTCTCCACATTGATGAATAGACTCTATTTTCCTTTCAGATGGACTTTTTGGCCCTTTTATTTCTTCTCAAGAATACGTTCCACAATGGACAAGAATAGCTGAGCAAGCAGAATTGAACTTTCCAGGTGTTTCAGATAATCCACGACCAGGAATGCGAGGTGGCCATCAAATGTGCATTGACACGACTACAGAAACTATTTACCTTTTCGGAGGCTGGGATGGAGCTCAAGATCTCAACGATTTATGGTCGTATTATATACCCAGTGGAGAATGGACGCTAGTCAGTTCAAACACTACGAATGAGGTATGTTTGAATATAGTCTAGGAAACATGTGAAAAAAGGGGGTCCAGCTCAAACAAATTGCTGTACAAATGGTTCTTTCACTACCTGACTATAAAATATGTGTTGATTCTCAATCCCAAAAGTCTACTGCTTTTTGAGGTCTAACTGAAACTGAAGTAAAAAAAAAACGTTGAGTAAGTAAATACCAGAAAATTTGTGTAGATATGTCATTTGAACGATTTTTTTGCTGATGAGCATAAAACGAAATAATTGAAGTTGACAGAATTGTTTGGGGTTCAAAGCTTCGAGAAAGAGTGAGGTTGAGACAGAGGTAGGGATCGCAGATGTATATTAAGCTTGGCCTATGGCTAAACATTTGCAGTCTTGCGCCTGTGGTAACAGCCAAGACTCGTTCCAGGTAAATTCCAGCATGCCTGGAACCTCTCATTTTGTGAAAGCGAATAAGAATGACGAGAAGTTGAAAAGTATATTTGGAAACATAAAAAAAACATTCTATCGAAGAGCTTCCCTTAGCTGAGACAAAACACTAGTTTCCAAAAAAAGAAATAAATATACTCAGATACAATATAACCCAGAGATCATTTACATAAGGCATGTAACAATCACAGTAATGCAGATATTTATTGGGTAGTGGTAAAGCTATTAAAAATTTTGTCTTTTTTTGCTACCATCGTCTCCAAGGTTCCTTGCACCAACTGCTTCATAATTTGAACAGTTTGTGCCTTCACGATTGCCATCAACCCAGGTACATTATCGCTGGTGAAGGTAGATGGCGTAGCGCTGAATAGCTGCTTCGCAATCATGCCTAGTTTAGCTTATTAGTGCTAGTGTTCCTAATTTCTTGCCCTGGCAATGTAAGTAATCTAAGACCTGGCCCTTTTTACTTTGTTTGGTGCAGTATTCATGCCAGTTATGATCGAAAAATTGACGATTTACGAACTTTATTCACTTCGACATTTATAGTAGCCCCATTTACATTTTTAGCGCCATCTACAATCGTCACTATGGCAATTTGGACCCCTAAAAAGGCCACCAGATGGTAATATTGTGACGTTGCCGGACTCTGAAGACTTAGTTCACTGAACTAATCGTAAAAGGCGCGGTTGTCGGGGAAGAAAGCGGAATAAGCGTTTCAGCATTCCAGTGCATATTTCAGAGGAAAGGTCAATCAATCAACCTTTTATTTTTAAATAAATGAGCAAACGGAACAATTAACATGAAAATTTCGACTCAAAGCAATGCTTGTACGAGTCACACAGAAATTGGTAAACAAATTTATATCACACTATGAAATGAAAAGAGAAGAGCTGATAACATAAGAATTAGAGAGGAAAGAATTGAGACGAGGTGGAGGCGTTTATAGTCGAACCATAAACGAATTCGTAGACCAAGGACATTGACAGAAGTTAACTGTAGACCTCCATTTGAAATCCCACCCATTCTACGACCCTGGTATAACGACCCTTGTGCCTCATCCTGTTCATGCATGCTCTCCAATGCTTGAACCAGAGTGGTTTTCAGTGAAGGTGAAAATGCCAAACTTCTTATTCTGCAACGCCTGGTCACTGAACAACAAAATGGACGAGCTTGAGGTCCTCAATGAACAAAATTACTGCCTCATAGCAGCAGTGACCGAATGTTTGGACGTTACTGATGAGACGGGTCGTATTAAAGGCTATACGAGCTTTTTCAATACAAGGCGTGATCGTGGTCGTGAGCGCCGTAGTGGAGGTGTCGGTTTGTATTTTCGAAAAAACATTCCGTGCAAACTGTTAAGCGAACCTACTGACTCCTGTTACGAAGGGATTCGGGCCGAGTGCAAACCCCCATTCCTGTCAAGAAAGCTCCGGGCCTCATCATCGTGGTAGTGTACTATCCCGAGAGTACAAAATACAGGAAAGATTTAGTTCAATATCTACAAACATTTATATACAACATCCGTCGACAGTATGCAGCTCCCGCATTTATTATTGCCGGAGCCTTTAATCAAACAAATAAACATTGGATGTCGAAAATGCTAGACCTGAAACAAGTACTGGCAGTTCCGACCCACCAAAATGGGAGCATACTCGACCTAATTTTCACGGACCTTTCCAACCAATACCTACCACCGCGCTTTTTAGGCTCATTACAAGAATCAGACCACTTTGTGGTTTTCTGGGAGTCAAAAGCCAACTTCCCAAAAGTAAAGAAAACAAAAGTAACGACCCGGCCTTTGACTAAAGAAAGTATCTGTTCCTGTGGACGCTGGTTTAGAACCTTTGACTTCAGTGAGATCTGCACAATACTAGACATCAACCTCAAAGCTGAGACTCTGAACTCTGTTCTTCTGCAGAAATATCACGAACACTTCCCGTCCAAAACTATTGTAGTCAGTGACAGTGATAAGCCTTGGGTAAACCAAGAAATAAAAGCGCTAATCACGACCCGATGCAAAAAAGCGCAAAAAAGTTGCGCAATCACATTGTGAAGGAACAGCGGCAAAAAAGTTCCGCAATCATAATATGAAAGTAAACAGAGCCGCTCATAAAGCTTACTTTCGCGATAAAGTGACTCCACTGCTGACTACTAAACCTCGTAAGTGGAACTCCGAAGTCAAACGACTGTCTGGAAAACTTAATAGTAGTTACTTGAAGATATAGACAGACCATGGTTCTCTAGTGTCCTCAACTGAAATAAATTCCTTTTTTGCTGAAATTTGTTTGACTTACCCTTCATTCACTGACGAAGACATTGAAAGCCTCTCGTCTGGCTTTCCTGAAGAACAAATCGTAGAAATACCGGAATACGCGGTCTGCAAAGAGCTTGAAAAACTAAAAAGGAAGTGTGCTTCATATTCTGGTGAGCTGCCCGTCAAGCTGCTCATTGAGTATGCACCTTTTCTAGCTAAACCTGTGACGTCTATTATCAACCAATGCTTCAGAGAGCAAAAGTTCCCTCAGGCCTGCAAGAAAGCCTACGTCAGTGTTATTCCTAAAACAAAATACCCCAAAACTTGTGACGAGCTCTGGCCCATATCAATAACCCCCAATCTAGCCAAAGTGACAAATTTATTTACTTACCGTGAACTTTTGTTGTGAATAAACCCTGGTCTTAACCCTTACCAGTATGGGTGCCTAAAAGGCGATAGCACAACCCACTATTAACTACGACTTTACTACTTAATAGTAGAATGGCTTGACAAAGGGGGTACCATAGCTGATCTCCTTTTGACCGATTATCGCAAGGCATTCGACCTGATCCTTCACAGCATGGCTTTGCAGAATCTAAAACGAATGGGCGCTAGAAAGACTATTCTGCTATTAATAGTGGACTTCCTGAGACACTGATACCAGTGCGTCTATGCGCTTTTCCAGGGAGACCTTGGTTCGGAGTGGGCGGAGCTAACATATGGCGTCCCTCAAGGCACCAAACTTGCTGCTCTCTTATTTTTGGCCGTCATTAACTACTTTTTATTAAACTGACGAACGATTCAAATTTGTGACCGACTTGTCAGCCTTGCTGAAATACCTCATTGAAAAATTTCAAGTAATCCCTCAGTTCGATGGTGACCTAAAAGATAGATTTAGTGATCAGTGCAGTACAAACAAGCTCCAGGTTAATGTGAAGAAGACAAAAGTGATGCGCTTCAATCCTCTAAAAAGAGATGTTGCTTGCCCCGACCCCTGGTACCCTACCACGTTGACTGCAGTTGTCCTTGGCGTGACATTCAGTGACGATTGTTTGTTTGGGCCACACGTCACGAATCTTGTAAGAAAGGGCACCTACGTGCTGCGATCCTTAACCTCACTGCGTCGATTGGGGTTTGCTATAAAGCAATTGCTGCTCGCGTCCCCTTGTTACGTACGCCCTCTGTTTGAATACGCGTGCCCAGTTTGGGGACCTCAAGTGCATAACATCGACCTCCTTAATGGTGAACTTGAGACAGTGCAAAAACGAACCCTAAAAATCATTCTAGGAATAAAAAATGTTACTTATGATTACGCCCTCGCAGCTGTACAAATCCCAACACTTAAAGATCGAAGGTATTAGCTGATGTGCAAATTTGGACACTCCGTTCTTTCGAGTGATAAACACCGATCCCTACTACCCCTCGCCTCCACGGTCAACAAAGACAAACGCCACATGAATACGGTGGAACCAGTACGCTGTAGGACCAATCGTTTCAGCAATTCATTCGTTCCTTTTTTTACTAGTGTTATTAATCGTACCTAGTGTATATATATATATTGTTGTAAAGGGTAGCATAATTTAGTTGCGGTGTTAGCCGTAACTACGACAACTTTTCTTATTAAATTAATCTTGAATCTTGAATTATAAGCAATGCCTTACGCATGAACATCGTGGCGTTGAGCACTAGCCCTTGTAATTACAGTGAAACAAGGGAAGGTGACCCCGGTGATCTATCCGAATACACAGGTTATACTTCTTCTTGTCCCACAACAGCGAAGCCCCAAAGAATCCAATCGAAACTCAACGTTTTTCCATAACCAGAAAGGTCTATATTTCAATTATATCTGTCTAGTATTATGCGCAGTAACACAAGAGAAGAACATTTTTGAGTGAAAAAATTTTGGCAATTAATGTAATATTTACTAGGGTGGGGGGGGATTGTCACTGGTGACAAATCACTAGGGATGGTAACGTGATTGGGTGATTTCTGGGGATTCGGGAAACCAAATTTTTTTTCAGGGAGACACACAGATTTTTGGTGAAATCTTCGAAAATTCGGGAATAGTGGAAGCCCTGGTCACCGAGTTTCAACTTAGCTGCCAATATATCCAGCAGTCGACTTTCAGTTTTCCGTAACTTTGACTCGGGATGGAAAAATATCGGTTGACAGTCTCACTTTGTGTGATGCAATTAAAGGACTAAGTAATTTCGTCTCCTGTTAAGACAGTGGGTTGACGTTTTTGCGATTAGAGCACTGTCAGCACAATCAGCAGGTCGGCATCAACTAGCCACTGGTGCACTTTACATCCCGCATCATTAAGGTAGCCGGAAAGCATGCTAATGACTGCCTGTTTGTTTACAGCATTGCTTTGAAAATCATATTTTTTTTTCAAAGCACCTGCGGCTGAGAGCTGATTTTAGGATAGCCATTAGACTTGTTCCTCTTTTTATGCGTCACTTTTTTTATTGAGGTTATCACGTCTAGCTAAATACCCATCAAACACTGTGAAAACGCATCAAAATCTTCGCATCTCGTATTTGACGTATTTGGTGCAAATATCTGCGTACGTGTAGTATTTCTCCCTAGGTAAACTATCTAAAGAGCCCCGCCACGTAGCACATACTGATATTCATTCGTGCTTTTAAGCACGTCATCTGTTTTTAAATGCAGACCTTCCAATTTGCGTCTCAAATCCACGTCTTTATATGCCGTAACTTCTCCCAGCATCAAGGGTGATTAAGTTTCTGCATCAAGGGTGATTAAGTTTCTGCGACAACTCCTTCGATACGAAGTGCCCTGGTCTCAAGGAAAAAAAAAATACATTATGCCAACATCGTTCTTTACTTAGGCTGCCTATGATACAACCAAATTTTATTTGGTGCTTGTAGTTTTTTCGTAATGATTTTTGAAGTTTTTTTCCTTTAGACCAGGAAAAAAAGAGTTAAATTTTATTTGAAAATGATTTACAATTTATATTGGCTTCTTAAAAGTTTCATGTACAGAATAAGTTATGTTCGTTTTAAGTTTTAATGTGGCTCTTTACTTCCACTTGAGAAAACTTGTTCTTTTTTTACTTAACACTATAAAAGGCAATAAGACCTTACGTGAGATTTCCAAGTCGAGAACGAATAGAGATGGCGATAAAAGAGAATAGTAGGCCAAAGAAGATTTTGTAAGTCGTCTCTGCATGATTTAGACGAAGAAGTCCGGTTGAAAATGAGGTTTTTCCTAGTGTCCAGGCATCCTGGTCGCGGCTGCTTGGTCCATAGGTTTTTGTTAACTTCTGAGCAATTTGTAGAGAATTTTTGTGATGGTAGACAAAATCTCGTTACATTTCTGAATCGAGCGTAAAAAATCGTATTAAGAAAACATCCTTAATTCAGTAAAACTTGCAATGGTGAACTTTGTGCGGGTTAAACGCAGTTTTCTGAAAGGGTAGACTTAACTAACGTATAGAAAAGAAAAATCCAAGGTGAGAAGCCTCCCCCATTGCTGTTTTGGGCTGATACCTCCCGACTTATAGGCTGTCTAAATTTGTCCCTGTTTGCCTCATATTTCCCTGACATTTTGGAATCGGCGAAGAGAGTGCATAAACTGCTTTGTAAGTGTCTTCTACACTTAATTGTTGCTAGGCACGATTAATTAAAAAACAAGTCTGTGTGTCTTTTTCCGTGAACCGCGACGAAACATTGCATTGACTCATTAATAAAAACAATATACAATGTCCTCAACTCTGGATCCGCGGCCAAAATTGGAGAAAGAATATTGCCTAAATTATGGTTTCTTATCTATTAATAAATACATTTTTTACAAAAAATAATGTTTACCCACTTCAAATTTGATTCCGTTATTTTTTTTTTAGGGAAAATTTTGTGCACTCAAACCCTGCAAAAAGCTAAAAATTGCTGCACTAAAATTATGACTTATGGAAAAAAATATGATTGTTTCTCTGAATGGCGCTTAAATTTTTTATTCTTGAGCAGAGAAGCGAGTACCCAGTTAGCCCCCATTTTTTTTTTATCGCAAACCATAGAAAGTTCCCTGTTTTTACCTTGATTAAACACAAACTTAAAAAGGAAACTTTTTTGCCTAAAAAAGATTTAACTGGTTCTGTGGAAATACCGTTCAATATTAATCACCCTTGTTTTAAACCTAAACTAACATCAAGTTTATGAAAGCGCTGAAGTGATGAACTTCTTATTTCGGAAGTTGTATAGCAATTTGTTTGAGGTCAAACCACATTTTTACGAGACTAATGCACCAAGGGACACAATATAATCCTTTTTAACTGGGAAATTAATTGTGTTATTTTCTATAGAATTTTGGATTTTGAAATGAAACACATTTTCACATCATCAACGTTATTCGGTAAGGGTGATTGTTTGCTAGAATTCAGATATTAAAAAAAAATTTTAATTTTATATTAATTTTATAATTCAGGTTATTTATGCTCCATTCATAAATTAATTAAAAAACTTCATAATTACTTATAATTTATATTTGAATTCATGCTCCATTCAAATATAAATGTTTTTACTTTTATAACTTTAATAAATCAAATAATATTAACATTTTGATTTCTAAATATCAGTATATGTACATTAAACTGACAATGTACATTCATTTGTATTTTTTTCATTAAAGTGCAAATTATGTTCTGGTCTTGGGAAGGCATTGCGGTTTTGAGCCATACTCATGTTAATTTCTGCTCGTTTTGAGTTTGAATCGGTTATCTATTGTAATTTCTGTTCGTTTTGGGTTTCATTTATATATCGATGCTGATTTGTGGTAGTTTCACACTTAGTAGATTATTTGATTTTATTTTTACTCATTTTTGGTTTAATGGAGTTCTTTACTTTTCTTTGAAAAACTTATTTTCTGGAAACAGTTTTTTTAATTAATTTCTGTTCGTTTTATATTGACATAGTCTTTTCAGGGAAATAGAAAATAATACTTTAAATCTTTTCGTTTTTTTAAGACTTTATAATTTGGCCTGCTATTTGTATGCTGGAGAAAAATTTTCAGTATGTGTATATTAAACTATACCCTTTTAAAAACCTGGACACGAATAGTAGTGTTTAATTTTGTTTCATACCTCCTCTAGTTGACCTGAAATAGAAAAATTGATACCATTCGCAAAAAAATCTGTTTATTTTCTTTGATAACTTGGATACACTTACGGTATTTTGATTTGGTTAAATTTTAAGAGCAGAAGTAGTCCTGAAAGTTTGAACGTTATGCCCTCAGTCATTCTTGGGATACTGCTGAGATGCCTTATGGGGAATTAGCACTAACACAGTGCATTTTGATTTAATCTTAAGGCAACATTTAGTTTTTAAACATAATGGGCAAATGGGAGGGTGGACGTGGGAAAGGGATAGTTGCCCTCCAATCACTCCAATTAACTTAAGTTGGGCGCAAAACCCCTATGCCTTCCCGAGCCCATAACAAAATTTGCACTTTACTGATAAGATATAAATGTTTTTACTTTTATAACTTTAATAAATAAAATAATATTACTATCTTAATTACTAAATTTCAGTATATGTATATTAAACTGACAATGCACATTCATTTGTCTTTTTCAGTAAAGTGCAAATTTTGTTCTGGGCTTGGGAAGGCATAGGGTTCATGCGCCCAACTTAAGTTAATTTCTACTCGTGTTGAGTTTGACTTGGTTAATTATTGTAATTTCTGTTTGTTTTGGGTTTCATTTATTTATCTATGCTGATTTGTGGTAGTTTCACGCTTGGTAGATTATTTGATTTTATTTTTGCTCATTTTTTGTTAAATGGAGTGCTTTACTTTTCTTTTAAAAATTTATTTTTTGGAAAAATTTTTTTTAATTAATTTCTGTTCGTTTTATATTGAGATAGTCTTTTCAGGGAAAAAGAAAATAATACTTTAAATCTTTTCTTTTTTTAAGACTTAGTTTAATTTAGTTTCATACATCCTCTAGTTGACCTGAAAGAGAAAACTTGATACCATTCGCAAAAAAATCTGCTTACTTTCTTTGATAGATTGGACACACTTACGCTATTTTCAATTGGTTAAATTTTAAGAGCAGAAATAGCACCTAAAGTTTGAATATAATGCCCTCAGTCTTTCTTGTGATATTACTGAGATGCCATATTGGGAATTAGCATTAACATAGTGCATTTTGATTTAATCTTTAGGCAACATTTAGTTTTTAAACATAATTGGCAAATGGGAGGGTGGGCGTGGGAGGGGGATTAGTTGCCCTCCAATCACTTTTGTCTATGAAAAAGGGCATTAGCTTTTTCTATTTTCAATCGAATGAGCCCTTTTTCGAAGTTCCTACGACAACTCCTTCGATATGAAGTGCCCTGGTCTAAACAAAAAAAGAAAGAATAAATAATAATACATTGTACCCACATCAATCTTTCCTATAAAAAAGTCAAGCCTTCCAATCACCTTTGATATGTTAAAAAAGCACTAGCCCTTTCAATTTCCAATCGAATGAGCCCATTTTGAGTTTCTACGACAACGCTTTCTATAAACAGCGTTAGTTGCTCTCCAATCACTTTCAACTATTAAAAATGGCACTAGCCCTTTCAATTTCGAATCGAATGAGCCCTTTTGGAGTTTCTACGACAACGCTTTCAGAAAAATCTTATATGCCCCCAGGGCATAACTTACAATCCTTGCCCTGAGGGCTGGGGAGGGGATGTCATCCTCAAAGACCTAATTTCCATAACTTTCAACTACGTTGAACAAAATTGCTATCTAAAAATTTTTATTGGATGTGTTTGGGGAAATGGTGGGCGTCGAGGGGGGGGGGTTAGTTGCCTTCCAATAACTTCCGACTATTAAAAAGGGCACCAGCCATTTGAATTTTCAATCAAGTGAGCTTTTTTTGAAGATTATACAACAATACGTTCTATAAGAACCTTATGTGTCCCAGGACAAAACTTGAAACCCTTGCCCTGAGGGCTGTGTGGGGGTTGTCATCCTCAAAGACATAATTTCTAAAACTTTTAACCACGTTGAACAATATGGCTATCTAAAAATTTTGATTGGATATGTTTGGGGAGAAGGTCGGCGTGAGAGGGGGGTTAGTTGCCCTCCAATCACTTTCGACTATTAAAAAGGCCACTAGCGCTTTGAATTTCAAATCGAATGAGCCCTTTTTCGAGTTTTTACGACAAAGCTTTCAATAAAAACCTTATGTGCCCCCAGGGCATAACTTACAACCCTTACTCTGGTGCCTTTGGGGGGATTGTCATCCTCAAAGACAAAATTTTCAGACCTTTTAGCTACATTGAATAAAATGGTTGTCTCAAAACTTTGGCTGCATGTGTTTGGATAAATGGTGGGCGTGGAAGGAATGTTAGTTGCCTTCCAATCACTTTCGAATGTTAAAAAGGGAACTATCCATTTCAATTTCCAATCAAATGAGCCCTTTTTGAAGTTTCTACGACAGCGCTTTCTATAAAACCTTATATTCCCCAGGGCATAACTTGCAACCCTTGCCCTGAGGATTAGGGGGGGGGGGTGTCATCCTCAAAGACCTAATTTTCAGAATTTCAGATACGGTTAACAAAATGGCTATATAAGACTATTGATTTCATGTGTTCGGGGAAGTGGTGGACGTGAAAGGGGGGTTAGTTTCCCTCCAATCACTTTCGACCATTAAAAATGGCTATAGCCCTTTGCAATTTTCAATTGAATGAGTCCTTTTGAAGTTTCTACGATAAAGCTTTCTATATAAACCTTATATGCCCCCAGGGCATAACTTACAACCATTGTCCTGACGGCTGTGGGGGAGTGTCCTTTTCAAAAACATAATTTCTATCTGGAAATCAACTACGGTGAACAAAATGGCTATCTCAAAATTTGTATTGGAAGTGTTTGGGGAAATGGTGGGCGTGGAAGGGGTGTTAGTTGCCTTCCAATCACTTTCGACTATTAAAAAGGGCACTAGCCATGCCAATTTCCAATCCAATGAGCCCTTTTTCAAGTTTCTGCGACAACTCCTTCGATACGAAGTGCCCTGGTCTAAAGGAAAAAAAAATACATTGTGCCAACATCGATCTTTACTTAGGCTGCCTATGATATAACCAAATTTTATTTGGTGCTTGTAGTTTTTTCGTAATGATTTTTGAAGTTTTTTTCCTTTAGACCAGGAAAAAAAGAGTTAAATTTTATTTGAAAATGATTTACAATTTATATTGGCTTCTTAAAAGTTTCATGTACAGAATAAGTTATGTTCGTTTTAAGTTTTAATGTGGCTCTTTACTTCCACTTGAGAAAACTTGTTCTTTTTTTACTTAATACTATAAAAGGCAATAAGACCCTACGTGAGATTTCCAAGTCGAGAACGAATAGAGATGGCGATAAAAGAGAATAGTAGGCCAAAGAAGATTTTGTAAGTCGTCTCTGCATGATTTATACGAAGAAGTCCGGTTGAAAATGAGGTTTTTCCTAGTGTCCAGGCATCCTGGTCGCGGCTGCTTGGTCCAAAGGTTTTTGTTAACTTCTGAGCAATTTGTAGAGAATTTTTGTGATGGTAGACAAAATCTCGTTACATTTCTGAATCGAGCGTAAAAAATCGTATTAAGAAAACATCCTTAATTCAGTAAAACTTGCAATGGTGAACTTTGTGCGGGTTAAACGCAGTTTTCTGAAAGGGTAGACTTAACTAACGTATAGAAAAGAAAAATCCAAGGTGAGAAGCCTCCCCCATTGCTTTTTTGGGCTGATACCTCCCGACTTATAGGCTGTCTAAATTTGTCCCTGTTTACCTCATATTTCCCTGACATTTTGGAATCGGCGAAGAGAGTGCATAAACTGCTTTGTAAGTGTCTTCTACACTTAATTGTTGCTAGGCACGATTAATTAAAAAACAAGTCTGTGTGTCTTTTTCCGTGAACCGCGACGAAACATTGCATTGACTCATTAATAAAAACAATATACAATGTCCTCAACTCTGGATCCGCGGCCAAAATTGGAGAAAGAATATTGCCTAAATTATGGTTTCTTATCTATTAATAAATACATTTTTTACAAAAAATAATGTTTACCCACTTCAAATTTGATTCCGTTATATTTTTTTTTAGGGAAAATTTTGTGCACTCAAACCCTGCAAAAAGCTAAAAATTACTGCACTAAAATTATGACTTATGGAAAAAAATATGATTGTTTCTCTGAATGGCGCTTAAATTTTTTATTCTTGAGCAGAGAAGCGAGTACCCAGTTAGCCCCCATTTTTTTTTTATCGCAAACCATAGAAAGTTCCCTGTTTTTACCTTGATTAAACACAAACTTAAAAAGGAAACTTTTTTGCCTAAAAAAGATTTAACTGGTTCTGTGGAAACACCGTTCAATATTAATTGGAATGTTTCATGTTTTTTTTTTCGGATTTATAATTTAGGTATAGTGCTTGGCTCTCAAAGAATCTGAGATTGGCAATTGTAATGTGATTTTTGCACTGAATTATCAAATTTGCGAAATTCTATATAGACCACAGTCATTTAGTAAGTAGAATGTGCTTAAGCTAGATCACAAACCAAATTCATCATGAAATTTATATAACAGGGTTGTACAACCTGCATCTATTTTGATGAGATCCAGTGAAATGAAGCTTCATCAGATTCTGAAACTTTACTTTCTATATATTCCTAAAACTTACTGTGACCTATATTTTATTAGGGAGGTCCAACTCCCCGTTCCTGCCATAAAATGTGCCTCGACTCAGAGAATCGGCAAATATTTGTTCTAGGAAGATATTTGGACACTCAAAACCGCACTCCTGAGAATCTTAAGGTAATTTTGATTTATTTTTCTTTTTAATGCTCATTGTTCTCATATAATTTTCTGTTTTGTTTTACGAGATATTATGCTTTTGTCTTGTTCTGTAACCAAGTGCTAGAGAGTCTATCGATAACGAATGGTTTAATTCCTTCATAAAAGTAAGAATAGGAAACAATTTCAAACTACGCATTCAGTGAAAAAATTTTCTTAACTGAAGAAAGAATTCGCAGCTTCTTGAAAAAGGCTCGTTGCTTAACCTAACACCTTGGCTTAAGCTTAAACTGTTTAACGATGAAATTTAAAATAAGCTCCTACACACTGCTGTATTTTTCGATAAGCCAACCTGACTCCAGTAATGGATCTAAAGACCCTTCTGGCGTAGTTACAGTTTTCACATGTATTTATAAGGAATCTTTCGATCCAAAAACAATAATAAAAAAATTAAACAGATACAGTTTCATCCGTTGCCATTTTAATTTCTAGTTTAATATCATCCACTTTTCCCTACTTTAACAAACTATCGCGCAGAGGAGGTGCTAGTCTAGTTTTTCCTGATGATAGTTAATCGTTACGTCCATAAAGAAGAGAAAAATATAAGGGCAGATTGCAAATAGTAAACAATCTAAGCGTTACAGATCAAGGAGCTAATTTACAGTTGCTCTGCATTTGAAGTGGAGCAAAAGACATTTGATACCTCTTGTAATTTCCTTATTTATTTATGCTAAGTCTTACCTTTGAACCTCCCTCATTTGCTATTCCTTTAACCATTAAATGCCAAAATAAAATTTGTGAGAAATTATAATCTTAGTAGCTTTTGAAGTCCATCGTTTTCTGTTGTAAGACAACGGGCGAGGGAAATCTTCTTCGTCAGGCATTTCAAGTGTATTAGGTTCGTCAGTGTTGACAAGGTTTGAATCTTGGATACTTTGACCTTTTTACCCTCTCACGTTACGCCACTCCCCATAAGAACATATTCTTATTAAAAAAAAATTGTTTTTGCTGTATAAATTACATATTCTGCACCTGCAAAACATGCGAATTTTTGTTACTCTAAAGGTCTTTCCCAGCTTCGAATTCATGTTTTACGTTCTATAAAAACAACAGACTTGTGATTGGTCAGTATGGTGAAGGTTTAAAGGTACACCCGAATAAATATTGTACGATTAATTCTTGCCTGGTTAAGATTTTTTAAGGTAAAAACTACTTCTTTGAACGCTTTGTGTTTTCGCCACCTCTTGAAAAACAACCAAATTTAACAAGCACTGAAACAGTTAATTATACCTTTCAACAGGTGAACCACAAAAGGCTGTAAAGCACTAATACTTTATTACGAAAAATCTATTAGTAACGTAAATTCAGAAAAGAAATGCCAAAAATAGGGGACGTTACTGCTTCCTGTTTCGCAACCATGCTGGCAAATATCCAGCTGGAGTCGGCACAAAAATTGCCTTAGCGGCTCGAAGGACATGCATAAGGGTAAATTGAGTCCCTTGTCTATGATCTATGTCTAAGTCTTCGTGAATGCTACGCTAAAGAGACATGTGTTATAGATTCCACATCACTGCTCTATGTAGTTGAGAAATCATGGTACAGCAGTGGTCATTTGAAATTATTAAGTTTTTATTGTAATTGGGTACAGACCTTTTAGATTCTAATTTTAATGCATTTCGTACATTCTTATTTTATTTTATATGCATAATGAAATGCATTTTTTATAGTTAGTTTTTATCCTCTCAATAGTTACCGCCAAGATTGGCCGAGCGTTAATTTTCTTAAACGCGCTGACACTCGTCACTCTTATTTTATCCTGATATGCTAAAAGTAAATTGGAACTAAAACGGGAACGCAAAGTTCTCGAGGGAGCTTTGACCTCTATTCCCCCTGAGGCATGGGTGCCCATACGGGGGGGGGGAGGGGGCACGGGTGCCAGCCTCCCCCCTGGCTGAATGATGCTGCCTTATATTTTTATATTTTTGTTTTGAGATTTCTGTTATTCAGCATTGGAAGTGCCGATTAGACCAGTCAAGCCTAAATCCAGCTTAATCCCCATAAAATCCAGCATATAGGTGCCCATGCCCTGGGGTCTGTGCCAAATGTAGCAATAAAAGGAAAATAAAATAAGTAAGTTGCTTAATATCAAATTGTGGCTTGTGACTAGACGAGGCGTATCTAAAATAAATACAGGAACTGTGAGTTCACAAAAAGAATGGGCCGCACGAGAATTCGCGCATTTTATAATCAAAGAATTTTATTGGGATTTTGAATATATGTCTTGTTTGTATTGAATCCACCCTACTGTGTACTTTAACCTTACCAGAGCATGACTTGTGCTATTTCAAGAGTTCCATAGCATAAACTAGCACTACATCACGTTATTTAGGCATGACATGGATGGAAAAGTTTCTATTTTGAATGGCAGTCTACCGAAGAGTAATTCGACCTTGAACATAAATAAAAAGACTTTATATTTGTTATATACCTAAACCAGCACACTTTTTACAATCGGAATAATCAGTGGATTCATTATAGCTTGAGAGCGAAAGGAAATTACCTCTGTCTTTGAAGCCATTTCACACATTGACTGGATACAACAGGAATAAAGCTAGAACCAGGCTTTTTGTCTCCACAATCCGGTGATATGAAAAATAAATTTAGTTTTTATATTTGAATTGAATTACTTACTAATATTATTATTATGTGGACTCAAGGGAGGACGATTTTCATCCTGTTGTTTTACACCTAATTTGCAGTAATTTTACAGAGACCCGCTGAAGAGCATTCCAAACTTTGATTTATGTGCCTAAATCCCCACTCCACCAAATGCGCCAACTTTGTCTGAAATTGCGCGTGCGAACTATCTTATTTTAGTTTATTGATACCTGATAAATTGCAAATAAAAATCTTTCGTAGAGTTTAATATATATAGAAAATTCCTACACGGCTTAAAACCGTGATCAGTCTTTGTTATCAAAATATTAGACTGGACAGATTGGATATGATCGTCATGTAATCCGAATGCAAAGGTTTTGCTCCTTCCCCCAAAATAAATTCTAGCTAGTGATGCCCTGTGCTGTGTAGTCTGTGCTGGTCCCAAGGTATAACTAACAAAGGAAATGTTTAAATTAAGGCTTTAGAATCAGGGTTTGAGTCGATGAAAATGCAGATAATTGAACGCCATTACCTTTTCAAATGCTGGCATTGACTGATTCAGGGTTGTCGTGTTGAAATTATTTTAATCACATGTGAAGACCTCTTGACCATTTTGAAATTAAAATAGACGCTTTTGCGTACAGAATACTTAAAAAACATATTGTTTCCATATTCAGAAGTGGGAAAATTATTTTTTTATATGTTGTAATATCCTTTTTTCCCTTGATTATAAATTAAGATTGCCAGGTTAATCGGGGTTATGTTTCTAACACCTGTGTTGTCTGTCAACAAGAATTCAACTGTCTGGTATATACTTTTATTGTTGTGGGCATTTTATTTTAAAACAGCAGCTGCAGTTTCATAGCTGTAGTGATGAAGTTGACAAGTCAGAAAACTACCGACTATAATTTAAAAAGACCAAGCGCTGTACTGGCCTTCATTATTTTAGGAGTTGGAGTCCTGTTCTCTGAAAATAGAAAAAAATTGCATCTAAAACAACGAGTTCAAGTTAGCATCTAGAATTTTTTGACTCTAGGCTGGGTAATTCTAGAACACTAGAACTGAAAGATTGCAGACAAGGATACTCTTTTTTGGCTATTAACGACTTAGTAAATCTAAAATCATTTTCCACTGTCGAACACCCCCCCCCCTCCCCTCCTTACCAAAATGGCTTCATATTTCACTCCATGATCAAGACATTGAATCCGGTCCAGGTCACAACCTCTTGAAAACGGACACTCCCACCGTTTGTAACCTTTAAGCTTCCACACCATCTTAGTGATTTTTATGACATCTTTATCTTGACAAGTTAATATCTCCATATTTCATTGTTGAAGTTCCACGCAATATTAAACACACTCGTTGAAGATTAAGGGCAATTCATACTACTTCATTTATACGGTAAAGCTGTTTAAGGATTGGATAGCGGCTTTTTCTTTATAAGCAAGTTTAGTTTTTAGCTAAATCATTGGAAAGCCTATCCCTTTTCATTGGAGGTCAAAGGTTGAAGTTATGTTTAATAGGTAAAAATGTTTTCTTAAAGAGCGACTTCTATGTGTATGATATTGACAGTAACCAGTGGACTTTGATTTCGGAAGATACTGCTCTGGTCGGTGGTCCGAAGCTTGTGTTTGACCACCAAATGTGCCTGGATCCTTTGAAGAAAATCATCTATGTTTTTGGTGGACGCATTTTGACGCCATCTGGAACGTAAGTGTCTCTCTCTCTCTCTCTCTCTCTCTTTCTCTCTCTCTCTCTCTCTCTCTCTCTCTCTCTCTCTCTCTCTCTCTATCTATCTCTCTTTCTCTTTCTCTCTCTTTCTCTCTCTCTCTCTCTCTATCTCTCTCTTTCTCTCTCTATCTCTTTCTCTCTCTCTCCTCTAATCTGAAAATGACTGTAGAAAACTATGTGCTACTAAAATACTGTTTATCTAGTAAGCGACAGCACTGTATAAAAATTTAATTGGTGAAGATATAATTTTTTTTTTCAGCATCAATTGAGATAATTTCTGCTTATCTCGACTATTAGGTTTCCAAACTTTGATATATGCGTCAATCTGCTGCATTTTCAATATAAAATATAGTTTTTTAATTATATGATGTGTTTTTAGAGCCCTCTCTAGCTATAGTAATTATAGCATGGCAAAATCCTGAATTACCCTCTAATGAGATTTTTTACCTATATTTGTTGAGCTTGAGTTTCATGTATGCTAACAAATCAACTTTTAAAAACAAAGTTTTTGCGATGAAACCAATAACGAAGTTGAAACCTAAAACAAGCAAAAATTATTGGTTCGCAGTTTGTGCAACATATACCCTCAAAACTAGCTCCAAGGAACTGACTCATGATATTTTCCTATATTTATAGAATTCTGGCATATAGCCATTTACTGAAAACACAGAAACCGGCCCCCTCAAAAAAGAATGAAGTCTTATGAGTGGAAAAGTCTTTGACTAGACTGCTGAAAATAAAAGACTAATTTATAAGGCTCTTGATAGTCTTTCACTGGCTATGATATCGGTAACTTTGGTGATCGAAAACATGGCGTCGGCAACTAGGCTCCTACTGATCGATATTTACGACTTTTAGTGCACAATTTAAATCCTTCAACGATCTCGAGTAAGCTTATTTTTCAGTATAGCACTATTTTTTCAGAGTTCTACAAATTTAGGAAAATATCAAAAGTAAGATTATTAGAGCTAGTTTTGCACGGAAATGTTGCATGAACTGGCGAAGTAGTAATCGTTGTTCTTTTTAATTTTCAAATTTGCTCTTTTGTTCCATAAGAAAAACTTATTATTATTATATATTTTGTTTCTCTCTTTTTTTCATTTTTAGTTCTCTTAAATATACAGAACAAACTTTGAAACAAAAAAAAGAATTGTCTAGCTTAGGAGGTAAAAATCGAAAAGTCAATATAGATCTTTGTCAGAATAGAAAGTAGGACATTTAATATAGCTTTTACCCCCTACCTGTATTAAAGTTTTCCAGGATGTATGTGTAACTTTGTTACATAGATAAGAGTCCCGATGAGTTTGTTGTCACCGCAAACTCTGAGAAATTGCATTTGAAAACTTCAATTATTTATAAAGCGTCATCCTGAACAATATTATATTTCTTTTGGAACGTGTAAGGTTCACACACTTAGTTTATTATGTCAGGATTGCTTGCACAAAACACGCCACTTATACTTATGTTTGCGTTCCTGAATTCCTAAAACAGATTCCCATAAAGTCATGAGTTCTAGTTGCTCCCCAAAAAATATCTAAATTTACTCTTTAGGGCTATGAGAATTTCCCTTATCAGAGACTTACTCTTGGGGAGGGGGTGTGGTAACTTGGGATGGTGGCAAAAACAGACATAGTTTATCAAAACAAATAAAAGTAAAAGATTTTGGTCCCCGATCAAACAGCATCTGTCCATTATTTAAACTGGGGCCTTTCAGTCAAACTTTCTTCTATATTTTAAAAAGACTGACCGTATTTCAAACAATAGGCTATACGAAAAATGCAGTTCAATACCGCTCTCTAGGGCTATAATGAAAGAAAGGTTGAAGTGGCTAGGGCACGTCGTGCGGATGAAGGATGACAGATTGCCGAAGATCGTCCTTTTCGGCTAACCGTCTAGGGCTAAACGGAAAGCAGGTCGTCCTCGTCTGGGGTTGGAGGACGTCATAAAGAAAGATTTAAAGGAGATGGGAACTTCGTGGGCGGGTGTAAAAAGGGAGACTTTGAATAGATTGGGGTGAAGGAGGAGCGTGCGTAGCTGTGTTGGCCTTCGGTGACTTGGTACTGCGGTGAGTTGTTAGTAGTAGTAGTTAAAAAGAAGTAAAAGAGTCAGGTGAGCCAAACTTTCTGGAATTAGCTCAAATACCAATTCCCAAAATCCCTATAAAAGTTTCAATCACTCAGGTCAGGTGCTTTCATATATTTTGGTTTTTCATGGTTTTTAGAAAAGGGGGTAAGATTACAAGTAGGGATAGAATAAAATGGGAGGGAATATATTTAGAAAGTAGGGATGAGTTTATGTATTTAGGATGCAAGTATTCGTCAAATGGTAAGTTTGGAAAGCAACTAAAGCTAAGTCTTGCTAAAGGAAAGTCCTTCGCCTATGCTGTGACTGCTAGCCAACTGGCGAACATACTGAACTTGAAGATGCATGAGCAGATATTTCAGGTAAAGATTGAATGGACTATGCATCATGGATCTGAAGTGTGGGGATATATAGTTCGTGAGAGGGTGGAGGAGATTCAGCTTCAGTGTTTTAAGAGAGTTTTAGTTCTACATTTTTCAATAAATAATTTAGTATAGAGTAAACATCTAGATTTAATTTCTTTGAGAAGTGCTAGGCTAGTAGGGATGATAAGACTATGGGAGAAAATCCTTAGTATGCCCAGAGTAAGGATAACAAAATCAGCATATTTAGAACCTCGTAGGATCCCAAGAGTGATACGTGGCCATCTCAAATAAAGAAGATATTGGATGATTGTGGATTTTCAGAGCTACGGAATGGTGGGCTAGGGATTGGATTAAAGAAAGGAGAAGTTGCAAGTAGAGTCAGGGAGAGGTCAAGGGACCATGAGATCCAGGTGCTGCATGCGCGAGTGAATGAGACCCAATCACGGGAGTTATATGAAAAGGCTAAGGAGCAGTGGAGAGAAGAATTGTATTATAAGGCGGGGCTTCAAAAGAGGCAGCTAAAGTTTATTATTTCTGTTAGGTCAGATGGGCTACCACTAGGTGAGAGAAGGAAGTATCTGGGAGGGGTTAGGCAAGCTTCTGGTCCTTAATTCTGTCTCATGTGCGGGAAAGAGGAAGATTTGGTTCATTTTATGGGGAAGTTTAGTGAATTAATAGATTTAAGGAAAGAGTTGTTTGGAGTTGAGGTTTGGGGAAAGAGATAATAAATTTATTAGCAAGGAAAGATATGGGAGGTATAAAGAGAGTCGGAAGGTTCCTGACGATGGGTATAGAGCATAGAGAAAGGTTTTTTGAAGATTAGGGGAGAGGGTGACATTTCACTAGCCTAGATTATACTTTTGTGCCAATTTATGTTTGTATGAAAGTGTCTTTGTGACCACGGCCCTTTGGGCTTTCGTGTCAATAAATTCTATTCTATAGTGTCCAGTCGATTGGCTATTTCAGAATTCACAATCACTTACTAACATTATGGCCCTGTTTGGCTGAAATAATTGTTTTGTTTAGGAAAATGGGGCTTTGTTATCGTGCAGTCTCTTTCATGACTTAAAAAAGATTCAAGAAATATTAATTTCAGTCCAGAGAAGCCCCCCTCATGGTTATCTACGGCCTTTGGTTCGCTAAGGTCATCTCTGGGGGAAAAAAAGAAAAGGCGAAAACACAGCTGTTGTACCACCCTTGATAAAATGCGGTTTTCAAAATGTTGAGATTTCAACCTCCAGTTGAGGTTTTTTTTTAACCATGAAAGATCCATCTTTGGGCAAAATTTGATGTTTTGTGGTACTAAATGACAGAAATGGCACTTTGCTGTGGCGCAATCTCTTTCGTTCCTTAAAAAGAGCGCTAGATATTGTGAATTCCTTTCAAATGAGTCCTTTCTCAATATTCTACAACCACTGGTTCGATACATTCATCCCTGGGTAAAAAAAAAAAATGAAGAAAAAGAAGATTCTTCAGTGGTACCCGTGAAAAAATGTGAATCGCCTTGTGTTTCAAAGTGGGGAACTCTAAGTCTCTAGCATTTGGAATTTGGCAATTGTGATTATATATATATATAAATATATATATATATATATATATATATATATATATATATATATATATATATATATATATATATATATATATATATATATATATATATTATATATATATATATACATATGTATATATATATATATATATATATATATATATATATATATATATATATATATATATATACACTTAGTACTAATACTTAGTACTAAGTACTAATATATTACACTTAGTTTTACGAATATAAGAAATATGTGTATGTAGATATATATATATATATATATATATATATATATATATATATATATATATATATATATATATATATATATATATATATATATATATATATATATATATATATATATATATATATATATATATTTATATATATATATATATATATATATATATATATATATATATATGCATATATATATATATGTATATATATGTATATGTATATGTATATGTTACGTATATATATATATATATATATATATATATATATATATATATATATATATATATATATATATATATATATATATATATATATATATATATATATATATATATATATATATATATATATATATATATATATCTGCTAACTACGCCCAATTAGTTTCTTTTCTCTCCTTTTGTAAAAAACTAAGTGTTATATATTAGTACTTAGTACTAATATTATATACTAAGTGTATATATATATATATATATATATATATATATGTATATATGTATATATGTATATATATATATATATATATATATATATGTATATATATATATATATATATATATAATATATATATATATATATATATATATATATATATATATATATATATATATATATATATATATATATATATATATATATATATATATATATATATTTATCTGCTAACTACGCCCAATTAGTTTCTTTTCTCTCCTTTTGTAAAAAACTAAGTGTTATATATTAGTACTGTATAGTGTTATATATTAGTGTTATATAATTCTGACCAAAATAGCTACATATTTCTTTGTAGTTCCACAAAAAAAAGAAAAAAAAAAGAAATAAAATATTCCAAGAAAGAAATCAAATCTTAAGTTTAAGACATAATATAAGAATAGCCTTTCAAGTCAAAAATAAAATTCCCGGAAATTAAGCTATAGTTTACTGTTGAGGAAATTGTCAGAATTATCCTTGTATCGCTAGGCAACCGTAGTTACTCCCAAAGCCCCGAAGGATCGTGGTGCCATTTATGTTTCAAACGCTTTTGTTTTATTAAAAAAAATAAAAAAAATTGATCGCAGCAGGGTATGGGAGCACAAAAGACAAGAAAAATGTCAAGTATGGTTACACATATGACAAACGATGAAAGATCCAAGGCAGACCTGACCAGCCCATGAAAAATCTCAGAAAATATGTTTCGCCAGTTTAACAGTTTTATACATGTAAAAGTATAATTGAGTTACTCCTATTCAATCCAGAAGGTAACGAAACAATATATATGGTTCCTGGACGAAGCCGAAACGATCCACTGTTAACGATCTGAATCGGCAAATAAATGGAAAGAATGATAGTACAACTTACACGTCCTGCAAAATTTTCACAAAATTTTGGCAAAACAAATGGAAGAATTTGGGAATTCACCCATTCTCTGGTTCGAGTTTAGTACCGACGTAGTCGTGAACAGAAATGCTAATCATGGCAGCAACGCCACCAAAATCTCTCTAGCAAGAGCTGCTGCGGATTGTGCCACATTTCAAAGCATGAATAGTAGAGGTATTCACGACTATGTCGTTAATGAAATTGAATTAGAATGCTACTAATTAAGACTTGAACACAGTGTGAAGTGACATGCACAAACATGACTTGGGTATGAAAGATTAGTAATAAAAAATAAAAGACGGGCATAAAACTGATTCACGTTAGCTTGAAATTTGCTCCGTGGCTCCATTGAGTGTTACCTTAGTTACCTGATTTAAAACTGTGTACCATTGAGAGCGGCTACGGGTTCATTGTGTGAACTTTTCTTTTGTACTATATGGCTCATTTTCAAATATACAAGAATATATCCTCTTGTTGGTGTGTGTGTAACTGAACCCTTGTGTAACTGAGCCCGTGCAACTAAAAACATATAACTGAACCCCCCCCCCACCCGTTTGACTCAACCCTCATGCAACTCAGCCCCATTTAATTGAACGATCGTTCAACTGAGCCGCCGTTTAACTCAATCCCCGTGCAGCTCAACCTCCGTACAATTCAACCCAACTGCAACTCAACTCCCTTTAACTGAACTGAACTCCCGTGCAATTCAACCCCGTTTGACCGAACCCTCGTTCAATTGAACCCCCGTTTTACTCAACCCCTATGAAAAGCAACTCCTGTTTAACTCGACCCCTGTTTAACTAAACCCCATTTAAATCAAACCTCGTTTGACCCAACCCAAGGCCTAAGAGTAAGTCTGAACTAGCGCTGATTAAAAGATCAAAATGTGCTTCTCGCTTCGGTCGTTGATAAGATATTCTAATTAGCTTCTTTTACAATGTGTAAATGGGGAGATGGTTGTTTAACTTTAGCCTTGGCTCGAAAATTTGGAATAGCTGTTAGTCTGATCGGGCTTAAGGTTTAATAAGATGTAGTCTCTAGTCTGGGAATACACAATAGTAAGAAAGAATTTTGAAAAAAAAAAAAATTGAAATGTATTGAGAAGAAGCCAAAGTTTTACAGGCTCAAAAATTTGGGCTGCAAGATAGGGTTCTAAAAGAAGATTGTGATGGTAGCAATTATTGTAATTAAAAGCAGCTTTGAATAGTGATCAACCTTCTTATTCATCTGGAGCTTTCGGATGAAGTGTGCTATGTAATATCAAACCAATGACCAGTTAATGTATGCCTTTATGGGGTTTGGAAATCAAACCCTAATTCCCAGGACCTAGAATGGTTACCCAAATTTGTTTTTGCAATAAACTTTTACTATTAAAATTAATCTAAATGATAGCTATCATTGCTGAATCAGCACTAACGGCAAATTTTTATTACGAGGTAGAGTTTTTACAACACAGAGTTTTTGGCTACTATGGGCCCTGGTTTTTCAGCATGAAAAAAAAACAGTTACATAAGATTTAAACAATAAATAAATACCATTTCAATTTAGGTAGCTTTTATCGCTTCCGATAAAACAGGCCGAAATACATTTTCTGGTTTTATTGTTGATTTAAGGAGAATTAAGCTGAATGGGGTTGGGGTAAATGGGGATTGAGTTAAATGACGGTTGAATTGCACGGGGATTTAGCTGAATGAGGGTCGAGTTGCTTGGGGGTTGAGTCGAATGGGATGTAGTTACACGGATGTTGATTCAAACGAGGGTTAAGTTGCATTGGAATAGAGCTGAATGGTGGTTCAATTGAACGGGGGTAGAATTACAGTGAGTTTGCGTCAAACGGGAGTTCAGCTAAACATGAGCTGAGTTGCATGAGGGCTCAGTTAAACGGGGGTTGAGTTGCACCAGGGTTCAGTGAGTTGAATAAGTGGTCAGTTGAATGGGATTTTGAGCTGAAAAGGGGGCTCAGTTAAACGGGGGTTTAGTTAAACAGGATCGAATTGAACGAGGGTTGACTTGCAAGGAGGGTTCAGTTACATGGGTTCAGGTGTACGGGTCTCAGTTTCTCGAGGGATCAGTTGCAAAGGGAATCCTCTTATTTACTTTTCATGGCATTAAACATCTAAATATAATAATTAACAAAATCGAAATATTTTTAGACAAAAAAAATAAAAAAAATTGGGACTTCAGTTTGGAAATTATGGTTTTCCGTATTATTTCCCAAAAGTTTATGGAAAATACTGAAAATTTGTCTAGGTTGTCGAAGAGATCATGTAAAGTTCCATCATTATTCAATATTATTTATTTCTAAAAATTTAGGCTTGGGTGATAGTCTATTTTACTTAGATAAAGTGTAGGGAATTCGACGAGTCAAAACTTCAAAATAGAAAAAGTTATAGAAGTTTTTGTTTCTGGAAAACCAATGATAAAGCCCAAGTTCTTTGAAAATCAAGATTTGGCTATCCGCTTTGTGAGAAAAAAAAATCTACTGCTGTGTAGAAAAAAAAAAGTTGCCTCTAGGGTATCAAGGAACTTTATGCGCGACGGCAACTTTAGAAGTTATTTTTAGTGTACAGTCCATTTTTGGTTATAGAAGAGTACATTTATTCTTGTTTGCTTTTCACGGCATTGATATAATAATTTAAAAGTCTAAAATTCTAGGAAAAGTTATAAAAAAAAAAATCGAATGTCTATGTTTCGAACTAGGTATACGGTATTAATTCCCAAAAGTTCATGAGATATATGGAAATTTTATTAGGGTTCTCGAAAATATAATTTGAAGTTGTATTATAATGCAAAATTACCTGATTTCTAAAAAGTTTAACTTTATAGCTAGAACATCTTACTGAGAAAAAATGTAGGCCATTTGCAAAATCAAACTTCAAAAAAGAGAAAGTCACAGAATTAATTTTAGTTTTCGGAAAACCAATGTTAGCCGCGTAGGATTTTTTTTTTTTTTTGTTAAGAAAAAAGTTTAGGTAAACAGTTGTGATTCAATGTGATCCTAGGTGTCGCTTGTGTTTTAAAATCAGATCTCGTTGTCCATCATCTTACCGTAGATTTCGTTATCAATCCTTTTCATTTGTGATTTGTTGTGATGCTTGTTGTCGTATGTTTCCTAACCACTGATGTCGCTTTATTTCATTTTCGTTCATCATTAACTCAGACACTTTTTCCCCTGCCTTTTGCCTTAGCTGTTCAGATTCATTAATCCCCTTGTATAATTTTGCATGACGTCATGGATACCAAAATATCTTCCTTTCCGGTTTTCCCCAGTAGTTTCATTTTTCCGGCGTGAACTTAATTCCTCCATCCTGTTTATCCTTCCAAACAATTATACATTTTATAGTATTTGTATTCTTCTGGGATCTGTAGTGATCCTCGCTGTTCCTTCTCTTCTAACCCCAGATTTCGTTTACGATTAGATGTGATCCTCGCCGTCGCTTTTCTTTTAACAGCAGATTTCGTTGTCCGTCATTCAAACCCAGATTTTGTTATCCATAAATTTCATTCGTTATTTACTGTGGTACTTGTCGTTGCGTGTCTCCTTAACACAGATCTTGCTTTGCTTCATTTTCTTTCATCGTTACCTTAGGCATTTTTTCTATTCTTTTTCCTTTAGCTCTTTAGATTCATTCATCCTTTTGTATAAATTTGCATGACAGTCATAAACACCAAAAAAACTTCATTTCCAGCTTTTCCCCAATAATTTTATGTTTGCTTTAATTGCGTTATTAAATAATTCAGTAACAACCAAGCATATTCAATTGTATATACCCTCTGACATATCCAAATCCAAATTGCGCATTTATTCTTTAGTTGCAAGCCATAGAGTGGTAAATCAGAAATTTCAATTGAGTTTAAAAATTCCTAACTATCGTTGTCAATCATTTTCCTTTGCGAATCGTTCTTATGCTTGTTTTCGCATGTCTCCTAACCACAGATCTCGCTGTGCTTAATTTTGGTTCATCATAGAATTTGTTTCCATGGCTTCTGCTTTAGCTGTTCGGATTCATTCATCCTCTAGTATAATTTCACATGACGACATAGATACCAAGAAAACCTCTCTTCTAGTTTTTTTCCCAGTAATTAAAGTTGTCTCCAGTAATTAAATGTTTTTAAAGTTAATGAATAAAATTAATGCAAAGTTAATTATTAAAGCTAAAAAATTCAGATTTTTCTCTTTTTTAACAGTAGTAAATCAAAAATAATTACGACTTTAAGAAATAAAATCAGCATATGTGTATTAAACTGACAATGCACATTCATTTGTTTTTTGTTTTGGTTTTTCACGAAAGTACAAATTATGTTCTGGTCTTCAGAAGGCCTGGGGGTTGTCAGCCCTACTCATGTTAATTTCTGCTCGTTTTGAGTTTGACTCAGTTATTTAATTTTATTTCTGTCCGTTTTGGGTCTCATTTATTTATTGACGGTGATTTGTGGTAGTGTTACGCTTGGTAGATCATTTCATTTTATTTCTGCTAATTTTTGGTTTAATGGAGTTCTTTACTTTTCTTTTAAAAACTTATTTTGTGGATTTTTTATTAAATTAATACATTAAAGTGGTTAGTGCTATGTACGAGAATAAAATTGCTGTGGTTAAGGTAGGAAATGAGGTTGCTAGTTGGTTTCGTATTGCATCAGGAATTAAGCAGGGTTGCCTTCTGTCCCCATTTATAAGAATCATTTATATTGACTTTGTCTTAAGGAGCACAGCAAAGGTAGTTGGAGAACACGGAATCAAATGGGGAAGTAAAACTCTCATAGACTTAGATTATGCTTCTGATTTGCGCATCCTAGATGAAAATGTTAGCAAAATGAATGAACTTTCGAGGTTTTGCTCAGTTCAGGGTATAAGAATATGTTTGAAAATTAGTGTTAAAAAGACTAAGTTGCTAAGACTAGGAATAAGTAAAGCTGAAAAGATGATGTTGGGTAACCAGAAGATCGATCGATTGGACAGGTTCGCCTACCTAGGTAGTATTATTAGTAAAGACGGTTGGCGCAATGAAGATGTTAAAAGTAGAGTAGCCAAGGCCTAGGGTGTTTTTTCACAGTTGAAAATTTTTTTTGGAAGAATAGGAAAATAAGTCTGCGAATCACCATTAGAATATAGGCAGCTACAGTGATGACAATGGAAGTATAGGTCTGAAGCGTGGGCTCTCCGAAAACGGAGAAGGATTTGCTACATTTGCTCCAGAGAAATTGCCTACGGATTGTTTTTGGTACCCGACTGACTGACCGTATCTCGAACAGTAGGCTGTATGAAAAATGGGGTTTAATCCTGCTTCTTAGGGGTATAATGAGAGAAAGGTTGATGTGGCTAGGACACGTTCTGCGGATGAAGGATGACAGATTGCCAAAGATTGTCCTTGGTGGCCAACCGTCTAGGGCTAAACGGAAAATAGGTGGTCCCTGAATGGGGTGGGAAGATCTTGTAAGGAGAGATTTAAGGGAAAGAGGAACTTCCTGGGAGCGTGTAAAGAGGAAGGCTTTGAATATATTGTGATTGAGGAGTGGGCTTAGCTGTGTTGGCGGCTTGGTGCTGCAGTGAGTTGTTAGTTGTAGGATTAGTAGTAACATATACATATATATTTGTCACCCATATGTCGTTCTTGGTACTTTTGGTCTTTTTCTTCTAATAGTTCCTCTACGTATTGGAATTGTTTATTATATTCATTATCCACCAAAATATGTTTTTTTTTTGTTTTTTTTGTCTTCTTTTGTATAAATAACTTACTTGTCTATTTTTGTTTCATTCACAATCTTTGACACCCAGCAAGTTAGCTATAGAAACTATCCCCCTTGTGTTTCTGATTTCTGGAAAGCATGTATTTTTACGAAATCAATTGTTAGTACTAACAAAAGAAAGGCTCCACTTTTAGAAACAAGGAAACGAAGGATGCTTATTTTTAGCCTTAAATGTCACCTTGAGCCTTTTAAGGGTGTCGAAATTGAAGGAAGTTGATTTCTGCAGGTAAAGTAAGAACGTAAAATTCAACAATACTACAGGTCATCTTTGTATCTTTGGTCTCCATGATCACTTGATTGAGGTATTATTTTTTTTAATTGCTTCTGTGAATTGGAGGCATAGACGTGGTCTGGTGATAATAAAACTATATATGATTAAGCAGATTTGCTTTTGAGGATTGGCAGAAAATACCTGATTAGAAAAACGATTGAATTTTATGTTTAAAATAAACAGCTTCAGCAAAGTTTGTTATGCAGCTATATTTTTTTCTCAGCGATTTCTAAAAATGTTTGTGTTGGAATGTAAGTTGGCTTGACAGAATCTTATATGGGAGTCTGAAAAGCGGCCAAAATTTCATTTAAATTCAGTTTATGGTAAGCTCTGATTAAATGGGGTGAATAAGATGAAGAACAAGAATCGAAATTATTTTTCATAACCAGCTCATTATTCTTTTTATTTTCATTTTCTTAGGGATAAAGTACATCTTGAATGAGTTATTCTGTAAACCTTTTAAGAGTAAAGTAAAGGATAAGTAATAGTTAGAGCTTTTTTGCAGCAACCTACGAAAAAGTCGGTAAATGCACTAATAGTAATAATAAAAAATAAAATAAAAACAGAGTGTTCCATCTTCACAAACTATATTGTTCCATCTTCACAAACTATAGTGCTCCATCTTCACAAACTATATAATATTGAAATTTCATCGACAATTTGGTAAATTTGAAAAAAAATCGTACTCACGAGAGACTGTATAAATTCCCCCCAAAAGACTGCATTACCCCTCCCATGAGCTTTTTTGAACATTTCTATGGAAATTTAAGTGAAATGTTAAAAAGAGTTTTGCTTAAATTCAAAAGAGTTACTTAAATAACTAGTTTTTTTTAAAGATATACGAGTACAGAAGCAGCTATGCTAAATTCAACAACGTATAGAATAGAGCACAGATTTTCTGGTCTATATTCTTATCATGTACCAACAAGCACTTGGAAAACGCTTAAAGACGATCCTGGACAAAATGCTCAAGCCCATGAAATGAAATCAAGAATTGGCCATTCTATGCTGTTCCACCCGGTATGTTCTATTTTAACTCTCTTTTTTGTGCTTATACAACTTTTATTTTGTGACGTCGTTCGCCTTTCGATCTTTGTGTATCTTTGTGCCACGATTCTTTTCCTATTTGATATCTAGAGAAGATATCAAGTCCTGTTAGAT
Organism: Artemia sp. Qi Xiang Cuo; assembly: GCF_049724085.1. Taxonomy (NCBI): domain Eukaryota; kingdom Metazoa; phylum Arthropoda; class Branchiopoda; order Anostraca; family Artemiidae; genus Artemia; species Artemia sp. Qi Xiang Cuo. The sequence continues at coordinate 55,473,356 of NC_142794.1, forward strand.
ATCAGGATATCTTTCCATCTTTGTACCATGATACTCTAACTGTTAGATAGCTAGACAAAAATAGCTTAAAGTCAAGAATACAGATGTAAAGTGAACATCAAACTTATTTGAAACATTGCTCGGTATTTCATTTGTTCTTTCTTTTTCTTCCTTTTAACTATTTGGAACCAGCACAAGGTTAGGTTTTGGTTCAGTTTATATTGATTATTTTGATAAAGCTTTTACTTAGCTATGCTGCAAAAGTTGAGTGGCTTAGTTAAGGCACACCTGTAATCAAGTGCAGCATCTATTTGGGCATCAGTTAGATGACGTATATTTCATGAAAGATTTGCATATATTTCACTTATGTTTTAAAGGGAGGAGGGCTCAGAAATTGACATTGCACCTAGGCGCTAAAGTCCAACCTACTCCTCTACAAAAGCTATGATACAACATTAAAAATTTGCAGCCTTTGCTGATGTTCCCACTATGCATCTATTTAAAATTGTACTTGACCTGCAGGCCAGAACATTGGTTAATAACTTAAAATGGGTTTTATTTACGTTAAACAATCAAACACATCAACCGCCAGAAGCGAATAGGACCTTTTTCGTTGGTCTGGGGATTCGTACAAACAGTACAAGTACAAATTAGCTACTTATAAATCGTGTAAAACATAAAAAATAATGATAAATAGCTAGGGTGATGTTCAAAGCCCCCTCCCCTTTTCTGCATACCTTATGTCGTTAGCTAATCCAAATGGCAGGTGACTACTCCTTCGACTTGACGTTGTTACGGAAGTCTTTCAAATTAGAATATTTAGACGAATCCAGATTTTTCAAATACAAATATAGATTCCAGATTTTACCCTCTCCCGCCCTCGCTCTCAAAGAATTCTTCGTGCTAAGAATGTCTATTGCTGCTGTGAGGAGTTTTCGGTTTTAGCAAGGCTTTTGTTGCGATCTGTCTCGTGTTTAATTAAAAAATAACGTTTTTTTTTAAAGATGGAAGTAAAGAGCTAAGTCTGAAAGGTCTCTCACAAAAAGTTGGAAAACTCGGTCCTTAAAGTGTACTTTTTAAGCTTTCGGGTAACCCGCTTTCCCAACAAAAAGATAAAATATCCCAAACTGTCACCCACCAACTGCTTTTATTTTGTTTTTATTATTTTTTTTTAGAGTGAGAGAGACAGAGAATCATTTTGAACGTACACATTTAGGAGTGAAATAAGGGCTCCGAAGTGCAAATCTAAAATTATGACTCCGTCAGATAAAATTTGCTGTACTAAAGTATTGTCCTTGCATTTTAGTTTGGAAGTTAGGAAAAGAATTAGGCATCTCGAGTAGGTTTGGATATGAGTAGAACTGATGCTATCAAAACATTAAGAATAAAGACTTCGTATATGTATTTCTCTATAAATTTAGTGATTTTTGTCCATTTGGCCAATTTAACTGAGTGAAAGCTCATTACCCTGGACACATACAAAGTGGAGGGGCAGCTCTGGAACTTGACCCCTCCCCCCGAAAAATTCAAGCTTTGAACCTTTGTTACTATAGTTGCTTATTTTTTCCGTATGCTTTACTCATTTTTAAAATTTTTTGTCTTCCTCAACACCCTCTCACCCCCCCCCTCCAAAAAAAATAATGTGAATTCTTATGTACGGGCCAGTATCAGCTGCTCAACCTTTACCTTATAGGTTCAAAGAAAATAATCCCGGATGTAGTAGGAATCTCTCATAGAGCTTTTTGTGAAAGCAAATGTGCTTGTTGTGAAGTACCATACTTTGTATCTGTAATAATTTTCCTAAAGCTCCATCGCTGCACCAAGCAGACTGAGACCAACGCAGATGAGCACAATTTTCTCCCTTACTCTTATGATTGGATCTCCTTTTGGTTCTGAAAAGGACATTTCATGATTAGTTTGAAGACAAGTCCGAAGTAAAGCCATCGTGATAGTATTAGGACTGTAGACTAGCTTTAGAATTTGTATCGTAACTTGAAATTATCCGTTGTACAGAGAGAAATAACCGGTTTTCAGAGTTCATATTATGACTTATTTGATCTTCATTCAGAGTAATACTAAAGTATATTCCTATACAATTTAAAGTTGTATATTACTCACTATTGGTATTATAACTGATGAGAGCAACATACTACCTGATAAATCAATCCATTATTTCTGTATGCTGTTCAATAACTTTGCGGTTGTTAAAATAATGTTTATTTTTATGCTTATGTTTTTAAGGTAATTTTAACAGTTTACTGAAAGCTACTGATATTACCGCTGGTGTAAGACTATGAAAAGCGTTATAGATTAGATTGTTGTTATCAGGCTACGTACCCACTTTTTGATTCCTTAATTAATATTCTTGTTTTTTATACTTGGCTTTTGCGACTGTGACTTTGCGACTGTTGACTTTTTAGACTGTGAAGCGGAAGTTTTTGGTAATTTTAATTTAAAGTTCAGTCTTTACTTCCAAAACTTTGTTTCTTTTTTATTAATATTTGCCCGTTTTAATTTAAATTTAATGTAGAAGCAACACCGCTGTGATCTTTTAATTTTTATTTCTTTTTCTGGGGAGGGAGTAGCTCTCCTCAGGAACGTAATCATTTCTGTTCGTTTTAAGTTTTAATGCTGCTCCTTACTTCCAGTTTTTTTTTTTTTTTTTTTTTTTTTTTTTTTTTTTTTTTTTCTGTTAGTAAAATCTCCTATATTCGAAGGTAAAATTTTTAGAAATCAAATAACTTTGAGTATTCATAGAAATTCATGTTTACTCTTTAGAAACCTATGCAAAATTTCCGTATCTCTCATAGTTTTTTGTGAAAAAATGTCGTAAATCCTTATTTCGCAAAACAGAAATTCTGATTTTTTCAAAAATTTTGGGATTAAGGTTTTGATATATTTTAGAGGTTTAGTGCCATGAAAAGTAAGATAGAAAACATTCTTTTCTGTATTAAAAATGAACTGCACATTAAGAAATAATTTCTTAAAGTTGTCATCGTGCATTGATTTCCTTGGCATACGAGAAGTAACTTTTTTTTTTCTAAAACACGGTTTTTAAAGTTTTTCAAAACCTAAAATTTTCTCCTTCAAAGCAAAATTTCTGTGTCTCCCATAAATTCTCGTGAAATTGTACCGTATAACCTGATTTTGAAATATAGAAGTTTCGATTATTTTTAATGGGCCACTTGATACAGAACCAACTTCGTACATCCATCGTCCACATAATTTAATTCTGACTCCTGGGTCCTAATTACCTTCCCGGTGCCACTAAGAGCGAAGGGTATTCCAAAAACACGTGAAGTTTTTGTCAACAAAGTAATGGCAACCGTTTTCTTAGACTGAAGGGGAGTTTTACTTGTGGACTTTTTATGAGGTTTGAGAACTATGACAGGAGTCTATAACGTAAAAGTTCTGAGGAATTTATGAACAGAATCAGCTAGAAAGTATTCAGGAGAGCTCAATCATGGAATCCTCTTCCATCACTTCCCAGCACATTCTTCACACACTAAAGGTTTGGGAGAATCTCAGTGTGAATTGCTGCCACACCCACCTCATAGCCTAGAGCTAGTCCCTAGTCCCGTAGCCTAGGACATAGCCTAGATCTGACTTTTTTTATGTCCCAGCTTTTCCACTTGAGAAATGGCGCCGAAAGTACCATTTTTAGTGCCATTTGGCACTTGTGTATGGTCGAAATTATAAAAAGCACTTAGATTTTAGCAATAGCTGTTAAATGAACCATTAAACATTTCTCTATGATATTCTGGTAACCTTATAGCCCTAGTAGAAACAGAAAAAAAAGAAAAGGAGACACGTGAGTGCCACCTATGCAAAAGAAGGGATTCTGCTTGTTGTTCAAGATTGAGAACTGTAATTCTTCTATTCATGGTTTTAGACCATTCTGATTCCAATGATTCCATTGCGATTTGGTGCCTATTTCAAGGGGTTTCAGGCTCTTTTGCAAAAGCCCCATAAATTTCTTTTCAATAAACTTTTATTGCTAAGATTAATCGAAATAATAGTTATCATTCCTGAATCAGTGTCAGATGGTTGTTTTTTCTCATTTGACAGTTTTTTTCAAAACGCGTTTTTCAACTTTTTGGTTACTATGGGTTGTGGTTCGCTGTTTACTTGGTTGCAGCCACTGCTGCAACCAAGATGCGTTTGCTCAAACGAGTACTGACAACCGCTGTAAATAATTCCCCTGGAAAACATCAAGGTATTTTCCTCTAAACTTTTTGACGATAAATTGGTAAAGAATTCCATTGGAATGTGTCAAACTCCTGCTTATCTGGAAAAATGTTGTTATAGATGAACAGAGGATCGAGGCACACAATAGTGAAAACTCCTCGCATTGCAGAAACTATAGTTCATTTGGGGAAATCCCATTTCTTTTTTAAAAGCAAATGCACTAAATGAGGCCTTTTTCTTGAAGCATTGTATTGCAAAAATTAAACTTTAACGTAAAGATTGGGAATTGAAGTGACGGTAGTCCCCTCATATTTAGGACCATAACACTAGATATGGTTTTGAAAATAGGCATATATAAAAAAAAAGAGGTTTAAAAGAAATAACAGCAAAGACAGAGATTAAAACTTTACGAATGGGAATTATCATGTATATGATGGGGGGGGGGGGCAAATGTCATTAATAAGTTTTTAAAGATAAAATATATAATTTTTGCCTGTGTGAACAGGATGAGAGACTTTTTTTGTGATTTTTTTTTCATGGTGGATTGTTGGAATTTGTGTAATGGACACTTAATCTGTGAGCTCCTAGTCTATTAAAAGGAAAATAATATTGTTTGTTAAAAGCCAAATTGTAACTACACGATAATCAAAGTCGGAATTCTTGTTTAAAATGCCCGGTAATCTAGGTCTCCCTCTAATTCTATTCTTCCTAAGCAGGGCATATTTGTAAATTAAAATTTTGCTGATTAAGATGTTACGCAGTTGTTTTTTTTTCATATCTTCTTTTTTCAAAGGCATCCTATTGAGGGGAAAATGATGCAGTTGCAATTTATTTCCTCATGTCAGTAAAATGTAGGTGAGCAACATAGAATGCGGAAGTAAATATTAAATGATTATTGAAGGATTTATCACCAAGACACGGATAATATTGGATGTAATTTGATTTATTTAGTGTTAAATATGTGCGCTTTTGCTCTACTAGAGGATAAGCACGTGGAGTCAAAAGGCTTTGTCAATATCCTTTTTCTCTACATTTGAATTGGGCAGGATTGCTTGTGATTTGGTTCGATTTGTAGCACTTTAATTGTCTTTTTTTTTCATTTTCTAAGAAAACTGTTATTATGAGAGGAAATTAATGAAGGGTTGCATCGGTTTTGTCCGCCCATGCACCAGCAACCATTTTTGTTCAAAGCATTTTTGTTTGAACGAGTCGACATCGTAATAACTATACCTCTGGTACCAAGGCTTTGTGGAGTGTTGCAGCAACTCTAGCCTAGCGATCACAGTTGCGGAGCAACACATGCAACCATATATCTCGGGTTATAAATGTGTATGCTCGCGTTTTACATATACAGATGCGTTATAGCTATTGAAAGTTATTGTTTGTAAGGTCAACTTGTAATTAGAGAACTTCTTAAATAAGTTCTGTGTGTACTAATAATTGTCAAACTCTGCATCCGCATTATTTTTCTTTTTAGGCCTACCTTTATTAAGGCTGTGTATTATTTAATGCGGTTAATAACATCCGTGAAACGTTTCATTGTGTAATTTTTTTATATCATAGTGTACGGTTAATTCCTGAACATAAAAGAGATTACGTCTTCTTGCTCACTCTTTATGGTATTAAACGTTTAAAATGAAGATAATCATCAGAATCGAGAATTCTGGGGGAAAAAAGCATAACCTCCTTTTTGAAATCAGGATATACAGTATTATTTCAAAAAAAAGTTTTTGAGAGATACAGAAATTGCTTAGGTTTTCGAAGAGATAATATAAAGTTCTGTTAATATTCAAAATTATTTGATTTCTAAAAAGTTTAGCTCCGAAACTAGGACGTTTTGCTTAGAGATGTGGGGAATTCGCAAAATCAAAACATTAAAATAGAAAAATTCACAGAATACATCATCGTTCTGAAAATCCAATGTCAGCTCCCGTTCTTAGAAAATCAAGATCTGTCTATTTGCATTGAACAAAAATTCTGTTGTGTCTGGAAAAAATTACCTTTAGGATATAAAAACAATTTGACGTATCATGACAACTTTGGAAATTGTTAATAAGTGATAGAAGTAATTTCGTGCATAAAAAATTTCATGCCATCTTGAGTACTTTTCATAGTATTACTTGGTTAAGATAAGAGAGGCATCGAATCAAAAATTATAGAAAACAGTCCAAAATGTCTGAATTTTGCAATTGAGATTGACTTTTGCAGAATTATTCCTAAGAAATCTAGATGAGATACGGAATTTTGTTCTCCGGTTATCAGAGAGATAATTTAATGCTCTTCAGGATACGACATAATTTTGTCACGGTGGTATTTACTTTCCCAGCTTGAATAGTTTTGTTTTGACACCATGTAAAACTTGAACATAAAAACAGTTTTTTTTTCTTACTTCTAAAAAATGGCTGGAAATATTAAATTTCACCGAAACTTTTGCGCCCCGTTTCACGATTCCCATACCAAGGGGAAAATTTCGAGTTTGCATCTCTTACCACTTCGGAGCCAAAGACTGCTGATCACATGAGTAGAGATGGGGGTCCGACTCGTGACCCTCACCCCTGCTGCCACCTACAACTTTTTTTGCATACCATATATGGGCATGGAATCCCTAGGGAGAAAGATTGCGTAATCGGTCAATGACCTCTTTTTCCAAAGGTCGATTTATTTGATGTTTCTATGTGTAATAACTCCGGAACGAAGGTTGCACATGCGCATTGAATTCTAACGGGAACAATGTTATTGATCTAGGACTCGAGGGGGAAGTGAATTTCCGAGAACTTGATTGCGTAATCAAAGTGTGTCAACAACAACAACATCGACCTTGACATTCACTGAGAGCGTGCACTTACAACAACATCGACCTTGGAACACCTGTGCTGTCGACCTCAATTCACCTATCGTGAATCAATAATTCCCCTTAGAAACAACAAATTAATTTTCCCTTTCTTGACAGATCAATCAATCAATGACATCATCTGTCAGACTTTAAAAATTTTCGCCTAGAAACATTTCTCCAGGAATAGATCTAAATCATTAATGTCTTTGCCTCGGGAACAGTTCTACTGGTCGAACTCCAAAAGATATTAATAACCAAAGGCCATGGAAGCAATTCTCCAAGAAACATCTTAGCGATGAATTGTTTTAGCGCGCGAAAAGGTTTCTTATTAATTTGAAATGCATTAGCGCAGAGATGTCAATAACAAATGAACACGATGAATTTACGTTTAGGGATTATTTGGGCGAAACTGTTTTAGACAGGTTATGGAACTATTTCGGCGAAACAGATAGAGACATTTTAAAAGAAGATTTTTGAAGAGATTTTAGAAGAGAATTTAATGGTGAAACTCTATGGTCGTTATAATACACAAGTTTCATTTGAACAGTGTTGGGAGGTCCTCTAACCCAACCCCAAAGGGTTCCAATCCTCCTACCCAACCCCGAAGGAAGCCCCCGGTCCTCAAAGGCACCCCAAGCTCCCAAAGGCCCACCCAGACCCCCAAAGGCCATCCCCGGGCCCCCCAAAGGCCCATCGAGCTCCCAAAGGACCAACGGGGTCCCAAAGGCCCCCAGGCCCCCAACTGCCCCCCCGGACCCCCAAAGGCCCTTCATGTGCCCCAAAGGCCCTCCCTGTGCCCCAAAGGCCCTCCCCCCGCCCCCAAAGGTCCCCGCGACCAGAGAAGCGCCACCGGGATGCGCCGTGAGCCAGGAAAGTGCCGCAGGATGTGCCGCAGGGATGCGCCGCGGGTCAGGAAAGCGCCGCAGGGGATGCGCCGCAGGGATGCGCCGCAAAAAAAAAAGTAAACTAAACAGTAAAGATTTCGAAATGTTATCCCCCAAACACCTTCCTCAAACCCCCAAAGGCCCTCCCCCGGTCCCCAAAGGTCCCCCCGAGCTCCCAAAGGACCACCGGCCGTCCAGGGACCCACAGACCCTCAAAGGCTCTCCCCGAGCACCCGTCTTTCGTTGATGGGTGTTGTCTGAAACCCATGATTTGGGATGTGTAGTTTGCTACTTCAGGCTTTTCTGAGCTAAGGTTTCCTAGTATTTCCTAGGTGAATGTTGTCTGAAAACAATAGTTTGGGATGAGTAGTTTGCTATTTCAGGCTTTTATGAGCTAGGTTTCTTAGCCTTTCGTTGGTGTGTGTTGAATGAAACTTATGATTTGGGATATGTAGTTTGCTATTTTTGACTTTTCCGAGCTAGGTTTCTTAGTATTTCGTAGGTGAATGCTGTCTGAAACTTATGATTTGGGATATGTAAATTACTATTTCGGGCTTTTCTGAGTTAGATTTCTTAGTCTTTCATAGGTGTGTAGTGTCTGAAACCTATGATTTGGGATGTGTAGTTTGATATTTTCGACTTTTCTGAGCTAAGGTTTTCTAGTATTTCGTAGGTGAATGATGTCTGAAACCAATAGTTTGGGAGAATAGTTTGCTATTTTTGACTTTTCTGAGCTAGGTTTCTTAGTCTTTCGTTGGTGTGTGTTGACTGAAACCGATGATTTGGGATATGTAGTTTGGCTATTTCGGGCTTTTCTGAGTTGGATTTCTTAGACTTTCATAGGTGTGTAGTGTCTGAAACCTATGATTTGGGATGGGTGGATTGCTACTTTTGACTTTTCTGAGCTGGATTTCTTAACCTTTCATAGGTGTTTGTTGTCTGAAACCTATAGTTTGGGATGACTAGTTTGCTATTTTTGACTTTTCTGAGCTAGGTTTCTTAGCCGTTCATAGGTGAGTGTTGTCTGAAACCTATGATTTGGGATATGTAATTTGCTATTTCTGACTTTTCATAACCGGATTTCTTAGTCTTTCGTAAAGGTAAAGGTAAAGGATGCGGCACTAGACCCTTAAGGTCCAAACCGGCGGTGCTGATCTCCGTTTCGTGGCCCTTCAGCCAGGAAGTGCAATGAGGGGTGTGTGATGTCTGAAACCTATGATTTGGGATGTGTGGGTTGATATTTTTTGACTTTTCTGAGCAGGATTTCATAGTCATTCGTAGGTGTGTGTTGACTGAAACCTATGATTTGGGATGGTTAATTTGCTATTTTTGACTTTTCTAAGCTAGATTTCTTAGCCTTTCATAGGTGTGTCCTTTCAGAAAATTATGATTTGGGAAGCACACAAAAACTTACACATGCACACTAAAACTTACATGCACACAAAAACTTAAATGCACACAAAAACTTACACACACACACACACACACAAAACTTACACACACACACACACGAAAACCCACACACACACGCCAAAACTTACACACACACAAAAACTTACACACACACACACACACACAAAACTTACACACACACACACGAAAACTTACACACACACGCCAAAACTTACACACACAAACACTTACACACACACAAACACACACACAAACACACACACAAAAAATCACACAAAAACACACACACAAACACACACAAACTTACACAAACAAACAAAAAAAATATATCAACACTCAAAATCTTAGACACACAAAAACTTACACACACACACAAAAACTTACACCCACACGCAAAAACTTACATGCACAAAAAAACTTACATGCACACAAAAACTTACACACACAAAAACTTACACACACGCACAAAAACTTACACACACACACAAAAACTCACACACACACACACGAAAACTTACACACACACGCAAAAACTTACACACACACACAAAAACAAACACACACACACACACAAACACACAAAAACTTACACATGCACACGAAAACTTACATGCACACAAAAACTTATACACACACACACTAAAACTTACACACACACGTCAAAACTTACACACACAAAATCTTATACACACAAAAACTAACATACACACACACACAATCACAACGAAACCCACACGCAAAAAATTACACACACACACACACAAAAACTTACACACACAAAAACTTACACACACGCACAAAAACTTACACCCACACGAAAAAACTTACACACACACAAAAACTTACACACACACACACACACACAAAAACTTAAACACACACACAAAAACTTACACACACACACGCCAACACAAACACACACACACACACACACACACAAACACACACACAAAAACACACACACACACACAAAAACTTACACATGCACACGAAAACTTACATGCACATAAAAACTTACACACACGCGCAAAAACTTACACACACACACAAAAACTTACACACACACACAAAAACTAACACATAGAGAGACAGAGAGACACATACACACAAAAAAACACAGACACACACACACAGAGACACACACACAAACACACACAGACAAACAGACAGAAACAAACACACAGACAAACACACAAAAACACAGACAAACACACACACACACCCACACCCACACACACACACCCACACCCACCCACAATCACACACACACACACACACACACACACACACACACACACACACACACACACACACACACACACACACACACACACACATCACACACACACACACACACACACACACACACACACACACACACACACACACACACATCAATATCTATAGAGAAATGCAAGAGTTGGAATATTTCAGTAGTGACTGGCTGTGATTTACCTTCTCACAGTTACATTCTCTTGATTTTTCGAAGTTCATTTTGAATTTCTGTCATGAAATGCAAGAGTTGGAAAATTGGGGTCTTAGTCCACCAGCCCGAATGGTGGAAATCCACTAGCTCAATATTGGGGTCTCAGTCCACCAGCCTGAATGGTGGAAATTCACTAGCTCAGAATTAGGGTCTCAGTCCACCAACCTGAATGGGGGAAATTCACTAGCTCAGAATAGGGGTCTTAGTCCACCAGCCTGAATGGTTGAAATTCACTTTAGACGAGGTTACTTGTGCACACACACACAGAGAAAGACGACTAACACACAGGGACAACAAACACTAAGAGACGACACACACAGAAAGAAACTGAATTGTAATATGAATATGATCAGGAATTGTTTACAAGTCAGGTTGGCCGAGTGGTTAAGGTGCTAGACTCAAGCTCTGGTCCCCTGACGGGTTCTTGTGGTTAAACCCAATACCTGACAATTTTTTCTTATTTACTTTTTTTCTTTCATCATTTATTTGTTTTTAAATAAGTATAATCTTTACATTGATTTATGAAGAAAAGCAATTTGTTTGGTCTTTGATATATTAAAGTAAAAAAAACTAGAAAAGTGCAAATGTTCAAATTCTCTTCTGAATTTTCTTAAAGAAGAGAAAAAAGTTAGCTCAATTCTGAACTTTACCAATGAAACTGAATTACAATATGAATATGATCAAGAATTGTTTACAAGTCAGGTTGGCCGAGTGGTTAAGGCGCTAGACTTAGGATCTGGTCCCCATATGGGGTCGTGGGTTCGAGTCCCACACTTGACAATTTTTTCTTTTTCTAAATCTTTGGAAACAGCCTCTATTTCTGACCGTTTAAGTTTTGATGTTAGTGTTGCCAGTCTAAAGCTATGACCTTGAGAAAAGAGCTTGAGAAAATTGCCTGATTATCGAAAAATGGGGAAACATCCTCCAAAAGTCGACAGGAATGCACCCCTCCAGCGCTTTGTCGGATATGTTGAATAAAATATGCAAAGTCAACATAGCTTTATTTCATTTTTAAGGTTAATTTAGACAAGGTTCTGAATTTTCATAGAGAAGATAAAAAATTTAGCTGACGTCTGAACTATACCAATGAAACTGAAATACAATATGACTATGATCAAGAATTGTTCACAAGCCAGGTGCGCCGAGGGGTTATGGAACTAGACTTCGGACCTGGTCCCCAGATGGGGTCGTGGGTTCGAGTCCCACACTTGACAATTTTTTTCTTATTCTAAATCTATAGAAACAGCCTCTATTTCTGACCGTTTAAGTTTTGATGTTAGTGTTGTCAGTCAAAAGCAATGACCTTGAGAAAAGAGTTTGAGAAAATCGACATGATTATCGAAAAATGGGGAAACATCATCCAAAAGTCGACAGGAATGCATCCCTCCAGCGCTTTGTCGGATATGTTGAATAAAATATGCAAAGTCGACATAGCTTTATTTCATTTTTTAAGGTTAATTTAGACGAGGTTACGTGAATGAAAATGAAAAAAGCTCACACTTCAGTTCTTAATTTCTCAAAGACATAAAACATTCAAAGTTCTCTTCTAATTTTTCCAAGAAAATAAAAAGGTTCTACTTCAGTTCTGTTTTTTTCTCAAAGAGATGAAAAATTTAAAGTTCTATTCTAATTTTAAATTCAATTTTAGCTCCTTTGTCTTATGGATTTACCCCTCAAATTTTTAAATTAGAAAATGAGGGACTCGTTCTACTATTAAAGACAATCGTTCAAACTCATTCATCTAACCTCCAAAACAATAGGTTAGGTTAGGTATAAATAAATATTAATAAATAAATAGAAACATTTCTACAGGTTTAAGTTAGGTTAGGTTAACTTATCATGAGTGCTCATGATAGGTTAACCTAACCTTTTCCGGCGCGTATGGTTAGGTTAGGTTAGGCTAGATTAAGTTAGGTTAGGTTAGGTTAGGCTAGATTAAGTTAGGTTAGGTTAGCCCATGTACGCTTTACTTAGGTTAGCTTAGGTGAGAGACAGGCAAAAAGTTAGGTGTATGATTAGGTTAGGTTAGGTTAGATTAAGTTAGGTTAGGTTAAGTTAGGTTAGGCTAGGTTAGCCTACGTACGCGCGCGTACGTAGGCTAACCTAGCCTAACCTAACTTAACCTAACCTAACTTAATCTAACCTAACCTAACCTAATCATACACCTAACTTTTTGCCTGTCTCTCACCTAACCTAAGCTAACCTAAGTGAAGCGTACGTGGGCTAACTTAACCTAACCTAACTTAATCTAGCCTAACCTAACCTAACCATACTCGCCGGAAAAGGTTAGGTTAACCTATCATGAGCACTCATGATAAGTTAACCTAACCTAACTTAAACCTGTAGAAATGTTTCTATTTATTTATTAATATTTATTTATACCTAACCTAACCTATTGTTTTGGAGGTTAGATGAATGAGTTTGAACGATTGTCTTTAATAATAGAACGAGTCCCTCATTTTCTAATTTAAAAATTATAGGGGTAAATCCATAAGACAAAGGAGCTAAAATTTAATTTAAAATTAAAATAGAACTTAAAATTTTTCATCTCTTTGAGAAAAAAACAGAAGTGAAGTGGGACCTTTCTATTTGCATGGAAAAACTAGAAGAGAACTTTGAATGTCTTTTGTCTTTGATAAAGTAAGAGGTCACGAGTAAGATTTTTTTATTTTTATTCATATAACCTCTTCCAAATTAACCTTAAAAAAATGAAATAAGGCTCTGTCGACTTTGCATATTTTATTCATCATATCAGAGAAAGAGCTGGACGGATGTATTCCTGTCGACTTTTGGAGGATGTTTCCCCATTTTTCGATAATCATGGCGATTTTCTCAAGCTCTTTTCTCAAGGTCATTGCTTTTGACTGACAACACTAACATCAAAACTTAAAAGGTCAGAAATAGAGGCTGTTTCTATAGATTTAGAATAAGAAAAAAATTGTCAAGTGTGGGACTCGAACCCACGACCCCATATGGGGACCAGATCTTAAGTCTATCGCCTTAACCACTCGGCCAACCTGACTTGTAAACAATTCTTGATCATATTCATATTGTAATTCAGTTTCATTGGTAAAGTTCAGAATTGAGCTAACTTTTTCTCTTCTTTAAGAAAATTCAGAACCTCGTCTAAATTAACCTTAAAAATGAAATAAAGCTATGTCGACTTTGCATATTTTATTCAACATATTTGACAAAACGCTGGAGGGGTGCATTCCTGTCGACTTTTGGAGGATGTTTCCCCATTTTTCGATAATCAGGCAATTTTCTCAAGCTCTTTTCTCAAGGTCATAGCTTTTGACTGACAACACTAACATCAAAACTTAAACGGTCAGAAATATAGGCTGTTTCCAAAGATTTAGAATAAGAAAAAATTGTCAAGTGTGGGACTCGAACCCACGACCCCATATGGGGACCAGATCCTAAGTCTAGCGCCTTAACCACTCGGCCAACCTGACTTGTAAACAATTCCTGATCATATTCATATTGTAATTCAGTTTCATTGGTAAAGTTCAGAATTGAGCTAACTTTTTCTCTTCTTTAAGAAAATTCAGAAGAGAATTTGAACATTTGCACTTTTCTAGTTTTTTTTTATTTAATCTATTAAAGACCCTAACAATTTAGGTTCTGCATAAATCCTTTTACAGAAGTTATTTAGTGAAATCACAAGGCATGATGAAAGAAAAAAAGTACATAAGAAAAAATTGCCAGGTGTGGGGTTCGAACCCACGACCCCGTATGGGGACCAGATCTTGAGTCTAGCGCCTTAACCACTCGACCAACCTGACTTGTAAACAATTCCTGATCATATTCATAATATAATTCAGTTTCTTTCTGTGTGTGTCGTCTCTTAGTGTGTGTTGTCCCTGTGTGTTAGTTGTCTCTCTCTATGTGTGTGTGCGCATGTAACCTCGTCTAATGTGAATTTCAACCATTCAGGCTGGTGGACTAAGACCCCTATTCTGAGCTAGTGAATTTCCACCATTCAGGCTGGTGGACTAAGACCCTAATTCTGAGCTAGTGAATTTCCACCATTCGGATTGGTGGACTGAGACCCCAATCTTGAGCTAGTGGATTTCCACCATTCGGGCTGGTGGACTAAGACCCCAATTTTCCAACTCTTGCATTTCATGACAGAAATTCAAAATGAACTTCGAAAAATCAAGAGAATGTAACTGTGAGAATGTAAAGCACATCAAGTCACTACTGATATATTCAAACTCTTGCATTTCTAGATATAAATTCATGTGTGTGTGTGTGTGTGTGTGTGTGTGTGTGTGTGTGTGTGTGTGTGTGTGTGTGTGTAGGTGAATGTTGTCTGAAACCAATAGTTTGGGATGAGTAGTTTGCTATTTCAGGCTTTTATGAGCTAGGTTTCTTAGCCTTTCGTTGGTGTGTGTTGACTGAAACTTATGATTTGGGATATGTAGTTTGCTATTTTTGACTTTTCCGAGCTAGGTTTCTTAGTCTTTCGTAGGTGAATGCTGTCTGAAACTTATGATTTGGGATATGTAAATTACTATTTCGGGCTTTTCTGAGTTGGATTTCTTAGTCTTTCATAGGTGTGTAGTGTCTGAAACCTATGATTTGGGATGTGTAGTTTGCTATTTTCGACTTTTCTGAGCTAAGGTTTTATAGTATTTCGTAGGTGAATGTTGTCTGAAACCAATAGTTTGGGATTAATAGTTTGCTATTTTTTACTTTTCTGAGCTAGGTTTCTTAGACTTTCGTTGGTGTGTGTTGTCTGAAACCGATGATTTGGGATATGTAGTTTGGCTATTTCGGGCTTTTCTGAGTTGGATTTCTTAGACTTTCATTAGGTGTGTAGTGTCTGAAACCTATGATTTGGGATGGGTGGATTGCTACTTTTGACTTTTCTGAGCTGGATTTCTTAGCCTTTCATAGGTGTTTGTTGTCTGAAACCTATAGTTTGGGATGACTAGTTTGCTATTTTTGACTTTTCTGAGCTAGGTTTCTTAGCCGTTCATAGGTGAGTGTTGTCTGAAACCTATGATTTGGGATATGTAATTTGCTATTTCTGACTTTTCATAACCGGATTTCTTAGTCTTTCGTAAAGGTAAAGGTAAAGGATGCGGCACTAGACCCTTAAGGTCCAAACCGGCGGTGCTGATCTCCGTTTCGTGGCCCTTCAGCCAGGAAGTGCAATGAGGGGTGTGTGATGTCTGAAACCTATGATTTGGGATGTGTGGGTTGATATTTTTTGACTTTTCTGAGCAGGATTTCATAGTCATTCGTAGGTGTGTGTTGACTGAAACCTATGATTTGGGATGGTTAATTTGCTATTTTTGACTTTTCTAAGCTAGATTTCTTAGCCTTTCATAGGTGTGTCCTTTCAGAAAATCATGATTTGGGAAGCACACAAAAACTTACACATGCACACGAAAACTTACATGCACACAAAAACTTAAATGCACACAAAAACTTACACACACACACACACACACAAAACTTACACACACAAACACAAGAAAACTCACACACACACTACAAAACTTACACACACACAAAAACTTACACACACACACACACACACAAAACTAACACACACACACACGAAAACTTACACACACACGCCAACACTAAAACACAAACAAAAATACACACACACACACACACACACAAACTTACACACACACACACAAAAAGCTTACACACACACACACACACACACACACAAACTAAAAAAAACCGACACACCACAAATAACAACATGCAAAAGATTAGACACAAAAAAAGTACACACACACAAAAACTAACACAAACACGCAAAAACTTACATTCACACAAAAACTTACATGCACACAAAAACTTACACACAAACAAAAACTTACACACACACACAAAAACTTACACACACACACAAAAACTTACACACACACACACGAAAACTTACACACACACGCCAAAACTACACACACACACAAAAACTTACACACACACACACACACGAAAACTTACACACACACACCAAACACACACACAAACACAAACTTAAACACACAAAAAAACACACAAACACATACACACTTACATATTCACACTAAAACTGACAGGCACGCAAAAAATTACAGACACACACCAGAAAACATACACAAACACGTCAAAACTAACACACACAAGATCTTACACACCCAAAAACTTACATGCACACACACACAAAAACTTACACCCACACGCAAAAACTTACACACACACACACACAAACACATACACACACAAAAACTTACACACACACACAAAAACTTACACCCACACGCAAAAACTTACACACACAAACAAACTTACAAACACACACACACACACAAAAACTTACGCACACACACAAAAACTTACACACACACACACACGCAAAAAAACACACACACAAACAAACTTACACACAAAAACACACACACACACACACACACACACACACACACACACACAAAAAAACCTACACATGCACACGAAAACTTACATGCACATAAAAACTTACACACACGCGCAAACACACACACACACACGAAAACTTACACACACACACGAAACACAGACACACACACCTACACACACACATACAGACACAAACACAGACACACATACACACAAACAAAGACACACACACACAGACACACAGAGACTCAGACACACACACAAAAACACATACACAGACACACACAAACAAACACACAAACTAACACAGATACAAAAAAAAAGACACAAACACAGACACACAGACACACACACATACACACACATACACACACATACACACACATACACATACACACAGATACACACACACACACACATACACACACACACAAATACACACATACACACACACACAAACACACACACACACACATACACACACACACAGACACACACACACACACACAGACATGAATTTCTATCGTGAAATGCAAGAGTTGGAATATTTCAGTAGTGACTTGCTGTGCTTTACCTTCTCACAGTTACATTCTCTTGATTTTTCGAAGTTCATTTTGAATTTCTGTCATGAAATGCAAGAGTTGGAAAATTGGGGTCTTAGTCCACCAGCCCGAATGGTGGAAATCCACTAGCTCAGTATTGGGGTCTCAGTCCACCAACCTGAATGGTGGAAATTCACTAGCTCAGAATTAGGGTCTTAGTCCACCAGCCTGAATGGTGGAAATTCACTAGCTCAGAATAGGGGTCTTAGTCCACCAGCCTGAATGGTTGAAATTCACATTAGACGAGGTTACGTGCGCACACACACACAGAGAGAGACAACTAACACACAGGGACAACACACACTAAGAGACGACACACACAGAAAGAAACTGAATTACAATATGAATATGATCAGGAATTGTTTAATTTAGACGAGGTTCTGAATTTTCTTAAAGAAGAGAAAAAAGTTAGCTCAATTCTGAACTTTACCAAAGAAACTGAATTACAATATGAATATGATCAGGAATTGTTTACAAGTCAGGTTGGCCGAGTGGTTAAGGCGCTAGACTCAAGATCTGGTCCCCATACGGGGTCGTGGGTTCGAACCCCACACCTGGCAAATTTTTCTTATGTACTTTTTTTCTTTCATCATGTCATCTGATTTCACTAAATAAATTCTTTAAAAGGATTTAAGCAGAACCCAAATTGTTTGGGTCTTTAATAGATTAAATAAAAAAAAAACTAGAAAACTGCAAATGTTCTAATTCTCTTCTGAATTTTCTTAAAGAAGAGAAAAAGTTAGCTCAATTCTGAACTTTACCAATGAAACTGAATTACAATATGAATATGATCAGGAATTGTTTACAAGTCAGGTTGGCCGAGTGGTTAAGGCGCTAGACTTAGGATCTGGTCCCCATATGGGGTCGTGGGTTCCATTCCCACACTTGACAATTTTTTTCTTATTCTAAATCTTTGGAAACAGCCTATATTTCTGACCGTTTAAGTTTTGATGTTAGTGTTGTCAGTCAAAAGCTATGACCTTGAGAAAAGAGCTTGAGAAAATTGCCTGAGTATCGAAAAATGGGGAAACATCCTCCAAAAGTCGACAGGAATGCACCCCTCCAGCGCTTTGTCAAATATGTTGAATAAAATATGCAAAGTCGACATAGCTTTATTTCATTTTTAAGGTTAATTTAGACGAGGTTCTGAATTTTCTTAAAGAAGAGAAAAAAGTTAGCTCAATTCTGAACTTTACCAATGAAACGTAGGTTAGCCTACGTACGCGCGCGTACGTAGGCTAACCTCGCCTAACCTAACTTAACCTAACCTAACTTAATCTAACCTAACCTAATCATACACCTAACTTTTTGCCTGTCTCTCACCTAACCTAAGCTAACCTAAGTGAAGCGTACGTGGGCTAACCTAACCTAACCTAACTTAATCTAGCCTAACCTAACCTAACCATACGCGCCGGAAAAGGTTAGGTTAACCTATCATGAGCACTCATGATAAGTTAACCTAACCTAACTTAAACCTGTAGAAATGTTTCTATTTATTTATTAATATTTATTTATACTTAACCTAACCTATTGTTTTGGAGGTTAGATGAATGAGTTTGAACGATTGTCTTTAATAATAGAACGAGTCCCTCATTTTCTAATTTAAAAATTTGAGGGGTAAATCCATAAGACAAAGGAGCTAAAATTTAATTTAAAATTAGAATAGAACTTTAAATTTTTCATCTCTTTGAGAAAAAAACAGAACTGAAGTAGAACCTTTTTATTTTATTGGAAAAATTAGAAGAGAACTTTGAATGTTTTATGTCTTTGAGAAATTAAGAACTGAAGTGTGAGCTTTTTTTCATTTTCATTCACGTAACCTCGTCTAAATTAACCTTAAAAAATGAAATAAAGCTATGTCGACTTTGCATATTTTATTCAACATATCCGACAAAGCGCTGGAGGGATGCATTCCTGTCGACTTTTGGATGATGTTTCCCCATTTTTCGATAATCATGGCGATTTTCTCAAGCTCTTTTCTCAAGGTCATTTCTTTTGACTGACAACACTAACATCAAAAATTAAACGGTCAGAAATAGAGGCTGTTTCTATAGATTTAGAATATGAAAAAAAATTGTCAAGTGTGGGACTCGAACCCACGACCCCATATGGGGACCAGATCTTAAGTCTAGCGCCTTAACCACTCGGCCAACCTGACTTGTGAACAATTATTGATCATATTCATATTGTAATTCAGTTTCATTGGTAAAGTTCAGAATTGAGCTAACTTTTTTCTCTTCTTTAAGAAAATTCAGAACCTCGTCTAAATTAACCTTAAAAATGAAATAAAGCTATGTCGACTTTGCATATTTTATTCAACATATTTGACAAAGCGCTGGAGGGGTGCATTCCTGTCGACTTTTGGAGGATGTTTCCCCATTTTTCTATAATCAGGCAATTTTCTCAAGCTCTTTTCTCAAGGTCATAGCTTTTGATTGACAACCCTAAACTCGAAACTGAAACGGTCAGAAATAGAGGCTGTTTACAATGATCTAAAAAAAGAAAAAAAATTGTCAGGTGTGGGACTCAAACCCACAACCCCATATGGAGACCAGATCATAAGTCTAGCACCTTAACCACTCGGCCAACCTGACTTGCAAACAATTCCTGATCATATTCATATTGTAATTCAGTTTCATTGGTAAAGTTCAGAATTGAGCTAACTTTTTCTCTTCTTTAAGAAAATTCAGAAGAGAATTTGAACATTTGCACTTTTCTAGTTTTTTTTTATTTAATCTATTAAAGACCCTAACAATTTAGGTTCTGCATAAATCCTTTTACAGAAGTTATTTAGTGAAATCACAAGACATTATTAAATAAAAAAATTACATAAGAAAAATTTTCCTGGTGTGGGGTTCGAACCCACGACCCCGTACGGGGACCAGATCTTGAGTCTAGTGCCTTAACCACTCGGCGAACCTGACTTGTAAACAATTCCTGATCATATTCATATTACAATTCAGTTTCTTTCTGTGTGTGTCGTCTCTTAGTGTTTGTTGTCCCTGTGTGTTAGTCGTCTCTCTCTATGTGTGTGTGCGCACGTAACCTCGTCTAATGTGAATTTCAACCATTCAGGCTGGTGGACTAAGACCCCTATTCTGAGCTAGTGAATTTCCACCATTCAGGCTGGTGGACTAAGACCCTAATTCTGAGCTAGTGAATTTCCAACATTCAGGTTGGTGGACTGAGACCCCAATATTGAGCTAGTGGATTTCCACCATTCAGGCTGGTGGACTAAGACCCCAATTTTCCAACTCTTGCATTTCATGACAGAAATTCAAAATGAACTTCGAAAAATCAAGAGAATGTAACTTTGAGAAGGTAAAGCACAGAAAGTCACTACTGAAATATTACAATTCTTGCATTTCTCGATAGAAATTAATGTGTGTGTGTGTGTGTGTGTGTGTGTGTGTGTGTGTGTGTGTCTGTTTCGCTCTGTGTGTGTGTGTGTTTCTGTGTGAGTGTCTGTGCGTGGGTATTTGTCTGTCTTTGTCTGTGTGTCTGTGTGTGTTTGTCTGTCTGTGTGTGTGTGTGTCTGTCTGTGTGTGTGTGTGTGTCTGTGTGTGTGTGTGTGTGTGTGTGTGTGTATGTGTGTGTGTGTGTGTGTGTGTGTGTGTGTGTGTGTGTGTGTGTGTGTGTGTGTGTATGTGTGTGTGTGTGTGTGTGTGTGTGTGTGTGTGTGTGTGTGTGTGTGTGTGTGTGTGTGTGTGTGTGTGTGTGTGTGTGTGTGTGTGTGTGTGTGTGTGTGTGTGTGTGTGTGTGTGTGTGTGTGTGTGTGTGTGTGTGTGTGTGTGTGTGTGTGTGTGTGTGTGTGTGTGTGTGTGTGTGTGTGTGTGTGTGTGTGTGTGTGTGTGTGTGTGTGTGTGTGTGTGTGTGTGTGTGTGTGTGTGTGTGTGTGTGTGTGTGTGTGTGTGTGTGTGTGTGTGTGTGTGTGTGTGTGTGTGTGTGTGTGTGTGTGTGTGTGTGTGTGTGTGTGTGTGTGTGTGTGTGTGTGTGTGTGTGTGTGTGTGTGTGTGTGTGTGTGTGTGTGTGTGTGTGTGTGTGTGTGTGTGTGTGTGTGTGTGTGTGTGTGTGTGTGTGTGTGTGTGTGTGTGTGTGTGTGTGTGTGTGTGTGTGTGTGTGTGTGTGTGTGTGTGTGTGTGTGTGTGTGTGTGTGTGTGTGTGTGTGTGTGTGTGTGTGTGTGTGTGTGTGTGTGTGTGTGTGTGTGTGTGTGTGTGTGTGTGTGTGTGTGTGTGTGTGTGTGTGTGTGTGTGTGTGTGTGTGTGTGTGTGTGTGTGTGTGTGTGTGTGTGTGTGTGTGTGTGTGTGTGTGTGTGTGTGTGTGTGTGTGTGTGTGTGTGTGTGTGTGTGTGTGTGTGTGTGTGTGTGTGTGTGTGTGTGTGTGTGTGTGTGTGTGTGTGTGTGTGTGTGTGTGTGTGTGTGTGTGTGTGTGTGTGTGTGTTTTTTTCTGTTTTTGTATCTTTGTGTGTTTGTGTGTTTTAGTTTGTGCGTTCGTGTGGTTTTGTGTTTGGGTGTGTTCTTTTTTGTTTTTGTGCGGGCTTTTGTGTGTTTGATTGTTTGTGTGTTTGTGTGTTTGTGTTTGTGTGTGTGTTTGTTTGTGTTTGTGTGTGTTTGTGTGTTTGTGTGTGTGTGTGTTTGTTTTCGTGTGTGTGTGTAAGTTTTTGTGTGCATGTAAGTTTTTATGTGAATGTAAGTTTTAGTGTGCATGTGTAGTTTTTTGTGTGTGTGTGTGTTAGTGTGTGTGTAAGTTTTTGTGTTTGTTTCAGTTTTTGCGTGTGTGTGTGTGTGAGTTTTTGTGTGTGTGAGTTAGTTTTCGTGTGTGTGTGTGTGTGTGAGTTTTTGTGTGTGTGTGTGTGTTTGTTAGTTTTTTTGTGTTTGTTAGTTTTTGCGTGTGGGTGTAAGTTTTTGTGTCTGTGTGTGTGTGTGTAAGTTTTTGTGTGTGTAAGTTTTTTTGTGTGTGTGTGTGTGTAAGTTTTTGCGTGTGGGTGTAAGTTTTTGTGTGTGTGTGTGTGCATGTAAGTTTTTGTGTGTCTAAGCTTTTGTGTGTGTAAGTTTTGACGTGTGTGTGTAAGTTTTCGTGTGTGTGTGTATAAGTTTTTGTGTGAATGTAAGTTTTGGTGTGCATTTGTAAGTTTTTGTGTGTGTGTGTGTGTGTGTGTGTGTGTGTAATTTTTTGTGTTTGTGTGTTATTTTTTGTGTGTGTGTGTAAGTTTTTGTGTGTGTAAGTTTTTTGTGTGTGTGTGTGTAAGTTTGTGTGTGTGTGTGTGTGTGTGTGTGTGAGTTTTGTGTGTGTGTGTGTTATTGTTTGTGTGTGTGTAAGTTTTGGCGTGTGTGTGTGAGTTTTCGTGTGTTTTTGTGTGTAAGTTTTGTGTGTGTGTGTGTGTGTAAGTTTTTGTGTGCATGTAAGTTTTTGTGTGCATGTAAGTTTTCGTGTGCATGTGTAAGTTTTTGTGTGCTTCCCAAATCATAATTTTCTGAAAGGACACACCTATGAAAGGCTAAGAAATCTAGCTTAGAAAAGTCAAAAATAGCAAATTGACCATCCCAAATCATAGGTTTCAGTCAACACACACCTACGAATGACTATGAAATCCTGCTCAGAAAAGTCAAAAAATATCAACCAACACATCCCAAATCATAGGTTTCAGACATCACACACCTACGAAAGACTAAGAAATACTGTTATGAAAAGTCAGAAATAGCAAATTACATATCAAAAATCATAGGTTTCAGACAACACTCACCTATGAACGGCTAAGAAACCTAGCTCAGAAAAGTCTAAAATAGCAAACTAGTCATCCCAAACTATAAGTTTCAGACAACAAACACCTATGAAAGGCTAAGAAATCCAGCTCAGAAAAGTCAAAAGTAGCAATCCACCCATCCCAAATCATAGGTTTCAGACACTACACACCTATGAAAGTCTAAGAAATCCAACTCAGAAAAGCCCGAAATAGCCAAACTACATATCCCAAATCATCGGTTTCAGTCAACACACACCAACGAAAGACTAAGAAACCTAGCTCAGAAAAGTCAAAAATAGCAAACTATTCATCCCAAACTATTGGTTTCAGACAACATTCACCTACGAAATACTAGAAAGCCTTAGCTCAGAAAAGTCGAAAATAGCAAACTACACATCCCAAATCATATGTTTCAGACACTACACATCTATGAAAGAATAAGAAATCCAACTCAGAAAAGCCCGAAATAGTAATTTACATACCCCAAATCATATGTTTCAGACAGCATTCACCTACGAAATACTAAGAAACCTTAGCTCAGAAAAGTCTGAAATAGCAAACTACATATCCCAAATCATAAGTTTCAGTCAACACACACCAACGAAAGGCTAAGAAACCTATCTCATAAAAGCCTGAAATAGCAAACTACTCATCCCAAACTATTGGTTTCAGAAACCATTCACCTATGAAATACTAGGAAACCTTAGCTCAGAATAGCCTGAAGTAGCAAACTACACATCCCAACTCCTCGGTTTCAGACAACCCCTCTCACCGCCCGCGGGAGTCTCGGGGAGAGTCAGTGTGGGTCGCTGGGTTCGTGGAGGGCTGGTCTGTGGGGAGGTGCTGGGGTAACTATTAGGAGACCAATGAGGGATCGGGGGGGGCCTGAGGAGATCGGGGGGGGAGTCCCCGGTCGAAATTTTTACTGTTTAGTTTACTTTTTTTTGCGGCGCATCCCTGCAGCGCATCCACTGCGGCGCTTTCCTGCCCGCGGCGCATCCCTGCGGCACATCCTGCGGCGCATTCCTGGCCCGCGGCACATCCCGGCGGCGCTTCTCTGGTCCGGGGGACCTTTGGGGGCCGGGGGAGGGCCTTTGGGGCACAGGGAGGGCCTTTGGGGCACAGGGAGGGCCTTTGGGGGTCCGGGGGGCAGTTGGGGGCCTGGGGGGCCTTTGGGACCCCGTTGGTCCTTTGGGAGCTCGATGGGCCTTTGGGGGGCCCGGGGATGGCCTTTGGGGGTCTGGGTGGGCCTTTGGGAGCTTGGGGGGCCTTTGAGGACCGGGGGCTTCCTTCGGGGTTGGGTAGGAGGATTGGAACCCTTTGGGGTTGGGTTAGAGGACCTCACAACACTGTTCAAATGAAACTTGTGTATTATAACGACCACAGAGTTTCACCATTAAATTCTCTTCTAAAATTTCTTCAAAAATCTTCTTTTAAAATGTCTCTATCTGTTTTGCCGAAATAGTTCCATAACCTGTCTAAAACGGTTTCGCCCAAATAATCCCTAAACGTAAATTCAGCGTGTTCCTTTGTTATTGACATCTCTGCGCTAATACATTTCAAATTAATAAGAAACCTTTTCGCGCGCTAAAACAATTCATCGCTAAGATGTTTCTTGGAGAATTGCTTCCATGGCCTTTGGTTATTAATATCTTTTGGAGTTCGACCAGTAGAACTGTTCCCGAGGCAAAGACATTAATGATTTGGATCTATTCCTGGAGAAATTTCCAGGCGAAAATTTTTAAAGTCTGACAGATGATGTCATTGATTGATTGATCTGTCAAGAAAGGGGAAATTAATTTGTTGTTTCTAAGGGGAATTATTGATTCACGATAGGTGAATTGAGGTCGACAGCACAGGTGTTCCAAGGTCGATGTTGTTGTAAGTGCACGCTCTCAGCGAATGTCAAGGTCGATGTTGTTGTTGTTGACACACTTTGATTACGCAATCAAGTTCTCGGAAATTCACTTCCCCCTCGAGTCTTAGATCAATAAAATTGTTCCCGTTAGAATTCAATGCGCATGTGCAACCTTCGTTCCGGAGTTATTACACATAGAAACATCAAATAAATCGACCTTTGGAAAAAGAGGTCATTGACTGATTACGCAATCTTTCTCCCTAGGGATTCCATGCCCATATATGGTATGCAAAAAAAGTTGTAGGTGGCAGCAGGGGTGAGGGTCACGAGTCGGACCCCCATCTCTACTCACTTTAGAAATAAAGAAAAAAAAGACACAACTGTGAAAGCAGCAGTGCTGCTCCGGACCACCTTAATAATAATCAGATTTATTACTCGTTGAAAATGGGTACCATAATAATATAACATTAAAAATTGAAAAATATCAAACTCCCACTTTCTCCATTGCTAAATTGATCGAAACTATAAACTGCTATTAATTTTTTTGATGTAATTATTTTGGGATTTGGGTGTGGAGGCGGGGGGGGGCTAGTTGCCCTCCGATCTCTTTTGACTCTTAAAAAGCAAACGAGAAGATTCAATTCCAATCAAATGAGCCCTTTCCGCGGTTTGTACGAGCATCTCTTCCATAAGAACCATATATGCCCCCAGATCATTACTTACAAAGCCTGCCACCGGGCCCTGGGGTGGTTGCGTCGACACAGGAGTTTTTCTTATCTGACCTTTGAACTATTTCTAACGAAATGGCTATCTCAAAATTTTCATCGGATGGGTTTGGGGAAAAAAAAGTGTGTGGGGGGCTAGTTGCCCTCGGATATCTTTTGACTCTTAAAAAGTGAACTAGAGCTTTTAATTTCCAATCAAGTGAGCCCTCTCAGAGATTTATACGAGCATCCCTTTCAAATGAACCATATACGCCCTCAGGACAACACTTACAACGCTTTCCCGCAGGGCCGTGGGGGGTTGTGTCGACACCGGAGCTTCTGTTGTCTAATTTTTGAACTATTTTAAGAAAAATTGCTATCGCAAAATTTGTTTGGATTGGTTTGGGGAAAAAAGGGCGTGGGGGGATAGGGGCTAGTTACCCTCCGATCTCTTGACTCTTAAAAACTGAACTAGAACTTTCAATCAAATGAGCCCTCTTTGTAGTTTATACGAGTATCCCTTTCATAAGAACCATACATGCCCTCAGGACATAACCAAGAACGCCTACCACCGAGTTCTGGGGTTTTATTGACACTGGAGTTTTTGTTATTTGACCTATGAACTATTTTTAACAAACTGTCAATCTCAAAATTTTCATCGGATGGGCTTAGAAAACAAGGGGGGCTAGTTGCCCTCGGATTTCTTTTGACTCTTAAAAAGTGAACTTGAAATTTTAATTCTCAATCAAATGAGCCCTCTCTGAAGTTTATACGAGCATCCCTTCATAAGAACCATATATGCCCCCAGGGCACAACTTACAACGCCTTCCCCCGGGCCCGGGGGGGTGGTGTCGACACCTCAATTTTTGTTATCGGATGTATTTGGGAAAGGGGGGGCTTGCTGCCCTCCAATCACTTTTGCCTCTCAAAAACTGAACTAAAAATTTCAATTTCCAGTCAAATGAGCCCTCTCTGAAGTTTTTGCGAGCGTCTCTTCCATAAAAACCATATATTCCCTCAGGGCATAACTTTACAACGCCTGCCCTTGTACCCTGGGGGGTTGTGATGACCCCGGATTTTTCATTAAATGATCTTTGAACTTTTTTTTTTTTTTTTTTTTTTAATGGCTATCTCGAAGTTCTTATCGAATGGGTTTGATGGAAAAGGGCGTGGAGGGGGGGGGGTTAGCTGCCCTCTGATCTTTTTTGACTCTGAAAAAGTGAACTAGAACTTTAGTTTACGATCAAACGAGCCCTCTCTGAAGTTGATACGAGCATCCCCTCTATAAGAACCATATTTGCCCACAGGGCATAACTTACAACGCCTTCCCCCAGGCCCTGGGGGGGTGTGTCTAGACCCAGGCGCCGCGCCGATGAGGGAAGACCAGTGGTGGCGGGGCCAAAAACAGCGCGCCGCGCCGCCGGTAAGATGTCGGTGGCGCGCCGCCGGTAAGATGTCGGCGGCGTGCCGCCGGCGCGATCAATGTTGACCGCACCTATTAATGTTTTCAACAGTCTTTCTCAAATCACAGCTTAAATTTACAACCGATTCGAGCATATTCATGAGTTCAAAAATTCACAAGTTGCTGGCTGGAAACTGGTCTTCTTCGTTATTCATCAAGAGAAGTAGAAATCTGGTAGAAACGAAATGGCTGTGACGTTTCAAAACCCTTGCATAATACGAGTAGTTGAAGTATCTATTAGCTATGTATTCTTAACGAAAATAATCATCAAAATTAGCAGTTTTTTCATCGACCATTACTGCATACAAAACTTCAAATACCGTATCGCAAAATTCGTCAGTTATCTGGGTAAAAACTTTGAATATAACTTTGAACTTAGAAGCTTAATTTTTTCATAATGCCCTTTGCCTATATCTGTTTTCTCACCTTTAAAATAGTTGAAATGGGCGACTTTGATATTGATTGTTTTTTTTTGCTCGTTTGTATTCCTAAAAAGCCTTCTTGTATTAAAAACTGGTTTTTAATAACAACTTAAAACAAAATTCATTTTAATTTTTTTTTGTTGGTTCTTTATAGAATGTATGTCATGTAGGCTAAGGCTGAACTGCTGCTTTTTTATTGCTTTTGGCTGCTCTTTTTATATTATTCATTTTTTCTTTTGGGGATTCATTCCAAATTATAAACTGATGAATACCTAATATCAGTCAAATTATAAACTGCATCTAAAAGGAGTAAATTTATCGAATTGAAAAATACATGATGAACACTTCACATGAGAACACTTCAATTACAATGAAACAAAAACACTTAATGGTTAATTCGGTATGAAGAAAAAGGAAATGCCAGCTATTTTCTTAGGTAAAAAATGAAAATCTCATCCGTTTTAAATGTAATTAAATGAAATAATATACAGACTGAAGTAGCTCCAGGAAGATGTTGAGATTTTCATCCTAGTTCGTCACTTTTAATCCAAGCAAAATTTTAGGACACTTAGTATCAGTTATTAAGTTTAAGCTTTGATTTCCAAATGCTCACAAAAATTACCAAATTTAAGTCACAACAATAAGTTACCTGTGATCAAAATACTCAAAGACTCCTCTTTGATCCCCACCCAGGCTCAAAGCTTCTGCTATAGTCATTTGCATGGAAATCTCCAAAGATTTTCTTTTTAAAATAGCTTTGAAGCGTAGTTAGGGGTATTTAGCCTTTTTTGCTTTTCTTCAAAGCTTTGAAAAAAGTGTTATAATATCCCAAATGTTACATTTGTTATATTTGTGCATATATTTGTTAATCATTTATGGGGTGATCGAATTTTTTAAACCACTGTAGATACGTAAGAACGTTGTAACATCTATTACCCTGAGGTCATAAGACTGTCAAAGACTCCTACTTGAACCTCCCAAATTGAAAGCCTTTATTATGACTTGGCCTTTTAATGTAACTTGGGCACTGGACCAGGCACCCTTGCTTTGAAAAAAAAAAGTCGAGGTATTGTCATTTAAATATGATAGCTCACTACCCCCCCCCCTTCCTGTGGATACCACCTTGATAGGATGCTCTGCTTTAAATTCAAAAAAATAACTTTTTGGGATCCCTGCTTTCAACAAAAACGATTTCGAGATATTATCATTTAAATGTAATACCTCCCTACCCCCCCCCCTCTGGATACCACCTTGATAGGATACCGTCTCAGCTTTCATTAGAAAATAATTTACTTAATGATTAACTAGGTCACTATATGGTTCAACCAAACACGCAAAATAACGTTAAACAGATTAGTGTTCCTTGAAAAAAATTGAGGGTATGAGTAAAGGGGTACAAAGACAACAACAAAACTGTCGAAATTCTTCAGATATACCTCAAATTGTTGAAAAACTGAGTAATAGATTCGCCGTGGAATTCAATAAGATCCAAAGAATCTAATTAAAAGGGAGTACACACAAAAGCCAAATTAGGCCAGTAGCCTATGAGAAATCGCAAAATAACCAAGACAATGAACAAGTCCCAATTGGGGCACCTGGGTCTATCAAAATATTTCAATGGTTTCCCAGGAATTTGATATCATTTTCTTCTGTCTCCACTGTAAATGAAAAAAATAACTATCTTTTTGGCATCCCTGCTTTCAATAATAAAAAAAGAGTTCTTAACATTTAAAAATGATAGCCCCCTACCCCGCCCATAGGCAATAATTTACAATTTATTTATGAATCATATTTTTGGGGTAACTTCCGGTTCAATCTTTAATTCCCCAACCTTGTACATAGCTTAGTCTATAGCTAAATTTTTGTCTCAATAGAAGGTTTTTTTTTGGGGGGGGGGTAAAAATTTTTCAGAAAGAAGATTGTATTTTCTATCAGGGTTCAACAATTGAGTATTAAATATTAAGAAAATCTTATCTAAAAACTTCAAAAAAAAAAAATCTGCAAATTTACAATTCAGCTGTAGAAACAATCTGTCGGATGTCAATTTCAAAATCCAACTGAAGGCTGAAGCTGTATAGTAGTGAATATGTTCTATAATTCCATTCAACTTGAGAATATGATTCTTGACTACAAATGATGTAACAAATAGCGATTGGGAAACTGCATTCGAAATGATTTAAACTCATTTCATAAAGATGATAATTTTTTTTTGTCAACATATGAAGAACTGTGTATATTGCATTATTTGCAATTGCATATTGCATCTGTCTGGTTTTTATGTAAAGTAACAAAAGAGACAAAAATTAATGAACAAGAGAGCAGTGAAGAATTATGGTATGCAAAAGTAATATTTGGCAGGGAAAGTCACTGGTGATAAATCGCTAGGGGTGGCACCGTGATTGCGTCATTTTCGGGGATTCGGTGAAGCAAATTTTTTTTCGGGATGACGCATAGATTTTCGGGGAATTACCCGAAAATTCGGGTATAGTGAAAGCCCTGCTTGATTTGTAATCAGGAAAAATCGAAATACTAAACCAAACGAGAAGGAAAAGCTCCGACTTTGCGGTTGACACAATAAAGAATTGCCGCAAAATAAATTTAAAGTCGACCAAACGCCGCCACCTCTGCCGGTGGCGGCGCGCCTGCGTCGCGCCGGCGGCGTTACTATACTTCGGCGGCGTTCGGTCGATCCGTCGGCGCGGCGCCGGGGTCTAGTTGTATCGACACTGGATTCTTTGTTAAATGATCTTTGAACTAGTTTTAACAAAATGGCTATCTCAAAACTTTTATCAGATGCATTTTGGGAAAAAAGGGCATGGGGGGGGCTGGTTACCGTCCGATCTCTTTTGACTCTTAAAAAGTGAACTAGAACATTCAATTTCCAATCAAATGAGCCTCCTCTGAAGTTTATACGAAGATTTTTTTTTCCATAAGAACCATATATGCCCCCAGGGCATAACTTACAACGCCTGCCCCCGGACCCTATTTTTAACAAAATGGCTATCTCAAAATTTTTATCGGTTGCATTTGGGGAAAAAAGGGCTTGGGAGGGGGGCCCTTTGGCCTCCGATCACTTTTGACTCTTAAAAAGGGCACTAAAACTCTCGATTTCCAATCGAATGAGCCCCCTCCGAAGTTTATGGGACGACCCCTTCCATATGAAGTGCCTCTGAAAAAAAATAGTAGAACATTGGAGCCGCATGGCCTTTACTATAGGCAACGCTATAGCGTTGCCTCTTATGTATTTAGGATTTGGGGTAAAAGCGAGAGGGGGTGACTACGCTCATAACTTATTTTTGTTTTATATTTTTATAAATATGGGTAAAAACTGAAGAAGAATGTTAGGTTTTTCCTCTTTAATATATGAAAGCAAGGCTATGGTTCCAAGTATGAATGGTTTATATGAAATTACGAAGTTACCTAATGTCATGTATCAGCATTCTTTAACGGTAGTTGAAAATAAGTTTTTAGGTGAAACAAAACGTTGGTTTCATTTATTTGCCTTCGGTTAAATGATTCAGCTATCGACCCCCTCAAATTTTTTGAAGAGTAGGTCATAAGAAGAATTTTTTCTTAAGATAAAATAAAATATTGACATCTTCTTTAAAAATGGTCTCAGAATACACTGTTTCTGCTTAAAACGTACTTTACTCTCTAGTTCCTGACACCCATTCAGTGTTGTTACTTTCAAAATGCAGTATGTATTCAAACTAATGCTGTATTACTTCAGTCTCCCCAATGCCTACGTTTTAGCAGAAAGGTAGGCGTATTGTACCTGTTTTAAACTGGAATCATGCAAGGACTCACAAAATGCAGGATTATAGAGCCAAAGCAGGCCAGTGGGCCATGAAACAAACCTACCCCTCCCACCACCAACTTCTAGGACAAACGTAGGGAATTTAAACCCTTGTTTAGACCCCAACTTACCCAATAAGTTTCATTTTGGTTTCTAAGCCAGAAACCCGCTTACCCCTCTGCTGAAAGGTTGGTGGTGGAGGGGGGACGTTTGTGGGACAACGCGTCCACTCCTCCTCCAATCGTTGAGATTGAATATCTTTTATGATCTGGGCTTAAAGACCGGGTTATATGCACACTTTGTAATTAAAGTTAGTGATGGGAGAAGGGGGGAGGGGGAAAGAAAGATTAAATTCCCTAACACATCAAATTTATGTATGCTTTTCCTCTCAATATCTATGTTTTTCAATCAGTCGCCTTTTTACAGTTCATGTGTAGAGGTGGCTCTTATTTTCTTTTTGAGTTTTTTTTTTCATTTTGTTTCTTGGACATTAGTCTATATTTTTGTTTCTTTCGTAGTAGGATGACTGAGCTGAGGTCTAATCCCAAATATTTGCAATCTTTCCTTGTTTTCACTGGCTGTGAATTTTCCTTGCTTTAATCGTGGTCCCGCGTTTTCTCTTATTCTCATGTATAACAAGTGTGGCTTCAGAAGTTAGATGATAACAGTGTTGGAAATGAAACCATTGATAGCATCAGGGCTGGAGGTATAGGACCCACACTTGCAACCTTTATTGAAGGGCAGAGGCTACCGTTGGTAAAATTGAATGGAAATTGAACTAAAGGGAAAATACCCTGCCTTACCTCCGATATATTTTAAAAGTAAAATTTCCTTAAAGCGGAGAATACTAATATCAGAGATATCTTCGAACCCTGTCCAACTGTCATGCAAACTGATGCTATATACTTCCTAAACAACCGAGGAAAAATATCTATATAATAATTTAAAACAGAATCTTATTTTATTCTCGAACTTTTGGTGCAAAACAGTACGGGAAATAGCAACTAACGTCTCAGCCCAAGTTTAGGTGATTTGTTTGCCGATTGGGGCTATCAGGTATATAGTGTTCGGCTGCACAGACAAGGGTCACTGTTAAAATTCGTCAACCAAGTAAACAACTCCTTTACTGCGGGCAGTTGATTAAGAAAACACCCAAGATTGATGTTCCTGTGTTATTGCAAGATACAAAATGACATGGGTAGCTCCTTTGAGCCTACTCGCAGTCTCAAATCAGTCGCTGCGATTTGGGCTTCTGTAACATTTGTTTAAAGACTCATTCCAAACACTTCTGCAGTTCTTCTGAATGACTCTGTCTCGAGAGCTCTGAAATGTCAACCGAAATAGCCTACTTCTTATTTTAGGCCATATTTGAGTCTTACTTTTTGCTTAAGATGAAGTTGCTGTGGCTGTAACACTAGCAATACAACATGCCAGCTACAAGACTGCCCGGCACATGCTCATACACGGCAGTTTCTATCGTTGTGTTTTACTCATCTGTTGACTCTTTTTCAGGAAACAATGCTCCTCCGGGCGGATTCCATTGTTCTTGAAAACTTTAGCAGCGATTTTGGCAGTTGTGTCAAACTATCAGAGAGATTGAAGTCGAATATTTTACAATGCACTCCCTCTAGTGAACTGTGTTTAATGTGACACAGGTCTATTTGTAATGGTTTTCAGCATATAGAAGTTGATGACAATCGACTGCAGAATGACCTTTTAGGTGTGATAAAGGGAATTCGCTCCCTTTCAATTTTTATTTGCCAGTGTGAAAGCCCCGGGAAAATATTCATTTTTTTCAGTGTTTTGATCTATTTTTGAAAATATTCTAAACTGTTTGCAGTGCTTCATTCGAAATTTGTGATGTATTGTTTTTCTGGTGGCTTGCATTTGAATCTACTGGGAAATATTGCTTTTCGCGATGAACCTTTTTCTTTCTACTGCGATAATAATCTTCAAATTGCTGATTGCTTGTTTCTGCCCAGTGATCATCTTACGTTCTTCTTGTGAGATAAGATAAGATAAAATTTTATTTTCCAAAGGCTATCACAAGCTCTAATACAGCCGAATTCGCTTCATATGTCGAAAAGAAACAGAAAAAGTAAAACAAAGAAACAAATAATACAGCAAGAAAAGAAACACCAATCAAGCATAAAAATGGTCAATAAAAATTTAACGCAAAAAAAAATCCAAGTCCAAGAACTAAAATGAACTTTGTGCGAGTAATGGCCAAAATAGAAGAAGAAAGGGTGGGGGATAAAACAAAATCACAGGAAAGAAGAAAAACATTGCCGAATTCGGATTCAAAGTCAAATACCTAAAAGTAAAAAAAAACACTTAAAATCAAGTCAAATTAACTGTCAAAAAGAAATATTTACAATTAAAAAAAGGATTGCAATTAAAGGTCAAAGGATTTAAAATTAAAGGTCAAAAATGAAATATAGCATAAATAAATATCGAAAAAGGGCAAAATAAAAGTGACCAAAGATAAAGAAAAAAAATGACGCATGATTATTGTGAGCAAACACCAACGACTAAAATAAGGGACAGAGGGATTAATTTTGGTGGAGGACATAATTCAGGAGTTATTTAGGCACTCCAGTAGCCTATAGAGGGGATGATACTTTTCCGGAACCTCTCAGTAACGGAAAGGATCGGTGAATACGCTAGACTTGTCAAGGAAGCTAAGTGGGGGAATTGGGCTCTAATGGGGTAGTACAAATCGGGAAAGATGTCTTTAGTATGAGAGTTAGGTATTGCGGATTTAACAAAACGCAAACAAATTTGTTCTCTCCTTTCTTTTAACTCCTTTATAGTGAGGGGGTTAGAGAAAATATTTTTGTATTTTACAACTTGAGATCTATTAGAAAGAAACGATATAACAATATTTACTAACAGAGGATCAAGTTCAAAGTTAACCAGTAATGAACGAATAAGGGTGGTGTGGTCAACCAGGTCAAAAGCTTTTTGGAAATCAACTAAGACAAGGTTCAGCCAAACATTTGGTTTATCAAGGTTACTTACGATGGTATGTATTAAGTGCACAAGGTAATGGGCGGTGGAAGTTTTCCTTTAGTTACCAAACTGCCGGGTGTCAATACGTGGACAAATTTTAACTCTAAGCCAGTCACAGAGCCAGTCCAGCCTTCATAAAATTCGGAAAAAACGGAAGTGAGTGTAATGGGGCGAATGTTGGCGAAAGTCAGACTGGTGCTTTTTTTGGGACAGGTGTTATAAAACCTTATTTCCAGCAACTTGGGAATTTACCGAAGTTTATGATGTGGTTGAAAACATTTGATAAAGGCTCAGCAATTTTGTCTGAAAAGACTTTAATTAAGTCAACTGGGATGTTCAAGGGACAAGTTTCCCTCTTGCAATTGCCCTTAAGGTTGAATGCGTGACTGTCACTATAGCTGTGTTTACTTGTGTTACTCCTCCTGAACTTCTTTGGACTTATGCATCACCCCTATTGCTGCTTTAGCATAATACGAACTTGTGTGACTGTCTTGGGAATATTTTTTTTATGAAAGATATTACCAGTTGTTCAGGTAGTGTGTTTACATGCTGATCTCGTATAATAGAAGTTCTTGAGTTATGTAATGCTACTTTTATTATAATGATTTTGGCTGCCTTAGTGACTGTTCCTTCTTCTTAGTCTTGTTGTCGTCGTCTTATTATTCCCTAGTCTCTTAGTTATTCCTTCTACTTAGTCTCGTAGTTTGTTGTACCGGGTTGGTATATTTGTGTAAAATTATTACATACTACTGCTGATTATTTGGCTCTCCAGCATATCTATCAGGGATGAGCAATGGTGATTTTCGGCATTCCACTAGTCGAAATTAAAAATTTCTATTTTTTTGTTTTACGTTGGGTGCAGTTCAAAGACAATGATAGTTGCTAATCAAATAGTTGTAAACTTCTCCAGTAAAAGCCCTGATGCTTTTCGGTCGGACATTTCTGCTTTGATTTCTAATTACTGTTCTCTTCTATAGTATATGAGGGAGGGCAATTCGTCTTCCTTGAAAATTTTTCTATTCGTGTGTGAGCTGTGCTGCTAGTTTTAACATGTTGAACAACTTCGTACAGACTGAGTGCATAATTTGCCCATCGGTTAGATTGTGTGGTAACGATCTGTTTTTTTTTTTGTTTTTTTTTGTGATTAAATTCTGTTGTATACTATTTTTCAATGAGTCTTGACATGATGAAGCTCATTTGCCTTGCTTTGAAGTCAGTTCTGATAGTTTGTTGGTCAAGTCGTTTCTCAAGTTATGTAAGAAATCACTATTTAATTATCTAGATGGTTAATTTTAGCAGAAAAGATAGTTTTTATGGCACAAACTAAATATTTCATTTGTTTTCGAAGTCCTCTTTTTCAGGAACTTGGGCTTATGTTCCCTTTTGCTCCCATTCCCAACAGTTATCTATCTAGTGCCCTAATACCCTTGTAAAGTAAAAGCGAGGTGTTGCGTAAAAACATACTTTAGTATGTTCTTTTAGTATGCAACATCACTCTATAGCAAATCAACTATATTGTATATGAAAGGATATGTTCCTGCAAAAACAAATTTGGTACTTGTCAATTAGCTGGAACCCACGCAAGAAGTAAATTTTTGTTATTGCTAATGAAATAAAACAATATATAATGAAAATATAATAGTTTAGAAACAAATTTGGGCTATATATTTGCACATTAGGGAGGTGGGGGTAAAGCATAGCATATATTAAATACGTAACCTAGCGTATGTTCCTTTTCCCCCCCTAAACTTCAAAAAAACAAAAGTTTAAATATTCTAAACGCATTGACAAACCACGGTTTGCAATCAAATTCTCTATTGAAAGAAACCCGTTTGACTAGTTTCTTAAGCAACTTCCGTATACAATATATCGCGTCGATTCCAGCTAATTGACAAGTACCATAAATTTAAGTTTTACTTTGCTCTTTTTCCTTTTTTTTTCTTTTGTTTTGTTTTCCAGGCTTATAGAAAATTATTCATTTTTGCCGGACAGAGACATAAAGAATACATGAATGATTTTTTCACATACCAGGTGGACACAGGTGAGATTGACGTAATAGCTGACGGAACAAGACAAGATACGAATCAAGTTCCGGCTGCGGGTTTCACCCAACGGTCAACAATTGATCCTTATCGAGATGAAATTCATGTCCTATCTGTGAGTATTATTATCATTGATGATTATGTATTTTTTTAAAGTGAATAATGTAAACCCCTTTCTCTCTCTACCTTTTACTGTTTTTCTCTCCGTCTCTCAATCTCCATCATTCTTCCTCTTATCTCTCTTCTTCTCTCCGAACATGTTTGTAAATGTGAATTGTTTTCAGTGTATATTTCTAAATGTAATACCTTTAATAGCTCGTGATTTCGTGCAAAGTCAAATTAAAAAATCAACATGCATGGTTTAAATAATTCGAGTACAATTGTATGTTTCTGTAATGTTGAAACCGTATTTTTATTAGGTTTATGCGCGGACATGCTCGAGTGTTACTTAAAAACGGAAAAATTTAAGGGCCGAAAAAATTACGGTCAGTAAATTTAACAGAAACGGCTCAGATCCTACCCAAACTTGGTGGCACTAAGGCATCCAGGTTATGAAAAAGGTGTATTTGGTGTACCTTAGGAACAGCTAAGGATATCTGCCTAAAACTTTCAGGGACACTACTACTGCTACTATTACAACGACTGCAATTGTAACTATTTGTAACTACGACTGCAACTTCTTGTGGCTGTGTCTGTGATTGCTTCTGACCGCGGCTGCTATTGACCATGATTGCAAATACTTATGACTGTGACTATTTCTACATGCAACTACTTCCAGGAAATTTTGAGTGGAATATTGAATAACATCAAAACACACTATGTGCAAGCCAATTGTCAATAGGGTGCATCAGCAATATCTCAGGAATGGCCGAGGGTATTTTGAAGGGTATGTTGAACAACGATCGGAGGAAATCCACTCTTCAACCCTTTTACATGCCTTTTCCCCCTCCACTCTGATTCAAGTTTTGAAAAAAAAACCATTTTGTTCAAAATAGACCAAAGTTAAAAATTATGTTCTGGGGGAAGCCATACCCCCCAGATTCCTTTTGGCAAGGATTGTAAATTGTGCAATTTGCCCATTCTTTACATGCTGGATTTATCCTTTGGAAAAGGGAGAATGTTCTTCCCTCGGTGTGTCTGAAAAGGACAAGGGTATTAATGTGAAACTTCAGTGAATGCTGAGGGGTATGTTGAACAAAATCATACGACACTGTGTGCATCTAGGTTATCTGCAGTATCCTATGAACAGCCTAGTAGGGTGTTGACTTCAAATTGACAGGGCCACCGTGGGTTGCTACTACTACTACGACTGCAACTGGTTGCATTTGTGATTGAGACTACTCATGACTGTGACCACAACTACTTTTAACTGCGACTCAGTCTATTTGTAACTGTTTTCAGGAAATTGGAAGAGAATATTGAGTAACATCAAAACGTATTATGTACGTGGTGCTTGTCAAAAGGGTGTACCAACAATTTTTCCGGAACAGCTGTGGGCATCAAGTTGAAACTTTCAAGGCTTATTGAGGGGGATTTTGGAAAGTGACTGGAGGGCAACCAGCCCCCTTGTCCTTTTTAAATATCCCCTCTCATCGCTAATCGAATTTTTGAAAAAGCTATTTGGTTCAAAACCGTAGAACAAAAAAGAAAAATCTGATAACTAAGCCTTTTCGGATTCCATGCCCCCTACAACCCCAGTGGCAAGGATTAGAAATTATTCAATTAGTGGTAGTAGTATTAGTAGCAGCAAGCACATATAATATTTCGTCAATTGATATTCCACCTTTCAGCATTCTCTGAAAGTTCCAACTTAATACCCAAATCTATTCTTGAGATACGCCCTTGTGAAAATCTGCATGAGGTAGTGTGCTTTGATTTAGTTCTAATTTCCCTTCAATATTCTGTCAAATTTTCAACTTCGTATGCTTAGCCTTAATAGTACTAGTATCATAGCAGTAGTGGTAGTAGTAGGAGTAGTAGTGCCTGCAATATTGTTATATTAGAAGCGGTAGTAAAAGTAGTAGTAGCGGTATTAATAGCAGTAGTATTATGTACATGTTGCCTTTTGGTAAGTTAAATATCCCCCTCATGATGCCCTGGAAGTTTGATCTTGAAACGGTGAGCCGTTCCAAAAATACTGCTGGAATGGCTTTTTGACAATGTATATGCACATAGTATCTTTTGATTTAATTCAACTTTCTTCTCAACATTTCCTAAGATCTTCATTTCAATATTCTCAGCCTTTTTAATACTCGCTACGGAAGTAGTAGTTTAGTGGTAGTAGTGGTAGTAGTAGTAGTAGTAGTAATGTAGTTGCAGCAGTAGTAGTAGAGTGCAAATATTGCCTTTTAGTCAATTGATCATCTCCCTGATCATTTCCTGAAAGTTCCAAATTAATATGATAAATAATAAGATAAGATTTATTGCTGAAAAATGGCTATCACAAGCCCAAAAAGGCCGAATTCGCACTTTAGCGTCAAATACAGCGAAAAAAAACACAACAAAAACAAACAATCAAACAACAACAGCAAATTATAAAAGGGTCAGTGTCAATACGTAAAAACGTTAAAAACAAAAACAAAGTTCAAAGTAAACTCATAAAATTAGAAGGTCAATGTCAAGTCAGCAAAAATGCCCCCCCCCCCAAAAAAAAAAACTCATAAAATTAACAAGGGGATAAAATAAAATTAAAACAAGAACAAAAGATATTTGGTGACGAAAAAAAAAAAAACTAATACCTCCAAATTTTAATATGGTGCATTAAAATTAATAACTTGTTGTTAAAGAGGAAGGGAGGGGGGGGGGGAGGCAGCGGATATTAAGTGTTTTAAAATAACAGCTATGTAAGGAATAAAAGTGATTCTATATATTTCAGTGCAAACTCTCATTGGGGTGAGAAGGGGGATTTTAGTTGACACTGAACGCGGGAGGCGGGGTCGGAGGGGCGAATATTGACCGGGGAAAAGGGGAGTTGTTCGAGGGTTATGAAGGGCATTGTTAGCGAAACGCAAAGTAATTTTTGCTCTCCTTTCCTTAAGGTTGACAAGATTGGCTCTCCTAAGAAGGGAAATATAAGGTACTTTACCCTCATTGAAGATAATTTTTAGGCACCTTTTTTGGACGGTCTCTATTCTATTTGACAATTCAGTGGAAATGCCAGGATACCAAACAGGACAGGCTTACTCAAGGGTTGGGCGTACAAATGACAGGAAAATCCTCAAACAGTGCAATTTAGAACATTAAAAATTTTAGAGGAGTTTAAGGAGGGAAAATACAGCATTTGCATGTTGTAAGATGTCATTAATGTAACAATCCCATTTTAAGTTGCTTGAGTTGGTAACACCCAGTAATTTCATAGGGGTAACGGACATTTCAGGGGGGATTGGACAGGAGAAAGAAGGAAGAGTTTTAAGGAAATTAATTGTAAGAACAGTTGACTTTAAAGGGTTGATTTTCATATCATCAGTAAGATCTTCGGCAGATATCGATTCCAAGATGTACATTGGGTTGCTTTTAGAATTTTTGGAACATGTCTCTAAGACAGTTAGATCATCAACGAATTTCCATCTATCGGGGAAATAAACACCAAGGTTGTTTATCAGTGTAAGAAATAAAATTGGACCTAAGAGGGTTCCTTAGGGCACACCATTATAAATTGGGAGGGGATCAAAATATACATTCAGGTATTTCAAGACTTGAGTTCTGTTAGAGAGGAAAGACGCAATTATTCTTATTAAATAAGGGTCAACTTGAATGTAATTAGATATCTTTTCTAATAGTATATTGTGGTTGATTAAATCAAAAGCTATTTGCAAGTCAACAGCGATAACATTGAGCCAGGTATTGGGTTTTTCGAGTGTGTTGCACATTGTGTCCATAAGGTGAATAAGATAGTGGGTAGTAGATGTAGAGCGTAAGTTTCCGAATTGTCTTTGGTCAACATTTGGGATTATTTTTACTTTCAACCACTCAGCTAAAAAGCTTTCATATAACTTCGAAAAAACTGGAGTAAGAGTAATGGGACGGATACCATCAAAATCTTGATTATTACCTTTCTTTTTTACGGGAGTAATAAAACCTAATTTCCAACAATTTGGGAATTTACCAGTAGAGGTAATTTCATTAAAAAGTAAGGGAAAAGGCTCTGAGAGGTTGTCGGCAAAGGCTTTAATTAGTACAATCGGAATGTCTAATGGACATGTACTACACTTTTTAATGTTCTTAATTTTTGCCTCCACATCTGAGGGCGAAATAACGGGAAAATTGAGAGAACACAAATCATGAGGAGTGTCAAAAGAAAGGGAAGGGGGATTTTGAGCTATCGAAGAAAGAAACCTGTTCAGATCATTGGTTGTAACTGAACTGTCTTGTTGGAAATAAATATATATTTTATTATGTGTTTTCTCACTAATTTTCTCTATTCTATTGTACGATTGTTTTGGCTCTGCATAAAATTAATCCTTGAAGTTGCATATATAATATGAAGGCGCAGATTTACGTATTTCTTTTTTTATATACTTACGCAGTGAGCTCGCTTTTGATGGTTTACAAATCTTTAGTGGATTCAATTTGGTTCTAATTAGTTTTTTCAATTTGCTAGTAATGTATGGTTTGTCATTAGAACATGTTTTTACTTTTTTCACAGGGAAGGAATTTATTTATTTTGTTTTAATCAGATTTTGGAATTCGGAGACTTTAAAATTAATGTCATTTTTTCCTTTGAGGGCCAGCCAGTTTTCATTGGTAATCCAAAATCCAAATGTGTAAAGGCCATCATTGAAAATTGGGCGATAAGAGGAATCAGTAACAGCAAAAGCATGATTAAAGCTACTGAGAGACTTCGTTAATAAACAAAAATGAGAACGTTCTCCTAACGGGGGCAAGGGGACAGGAGGGACAAAGAAAGCCTGCATATCGGTGCAAATCAACTCAAGGGTTGAATTTCCTTTTGTTGTTGGTATTTTTACTATTTGTTTTAATGTTAGGGAACTACAAAGGGGATTTAACTTCAGACTTATTAGCATCACCTACTAAGAAAATACCGGCGTTCGGGAATTTGCATAGGACAAAGTCGGCACCACTATGCAGTTGTTGGTAGAATCGCTGTCTTTGTGCAGTGTTTTGATTTGGGGAATAATAGAAGCAGCAAAACACAATCAAATTTATGAGGCGTGGCAAAACTTTAGATATTACGCTTAATAAAATGATTTCATTATAATCTGAAAGGTTGGGAGCACACATCAATTTAGGAAAAAGATAATGATCTACGTATGATAGTATTTCATCTCCCTTTGTGTCTCAGGAGCGATCATGAGGATGAAGTTTTATGAATTGGCAGTAGTTATTAATTTTCAATAAATCTGGGTTATGTGCTTGGATCTCAGTTACAGCCATTACATCACTTTTGTGTACTTCACATAGGGCCTCTAGCTCAATAAATTTGTTGAAATTTAGGCTTTTGGCGTTTGTAACAAACAATTTCGGGGAAGTAAAATGGTTACTAAACATGGCAATTTTTTGTTTGTTAAGTATGGGATACTGTGGGGGGTGAGAGAAACGTGGATCTGGGAGAAGAGAGGCATCTTTTTCAGGGCGAAGGCTGGGATTTTTTTGAGAAGGAGGATTAACAGGCGGGGTTGGGCTGGGATTGAGAAAAAGGGAGAACAGTGGACAAATTATGAGTATATTTTTAAATTCGGATTTGGGGGGACAAAAGCTAGATATAAAACACAGGTTTACACTAGAGTCACGTAATTCGATGCTTCCATAACCCGAATGGATGGAAGTAGGATCTTCTTTGTGGTGAAAGAACACGGTGGGGGTCTTAAATTCCCCGGAATGAGCTGGTGGTGGTGCTTCAATGGACACTGGTGTGTTACATGACAGGCTCGGTGACTCTCGTTTTTTGGCAGAGTTTTCTTGGCACTGTTGGAGGGGGGAGAATTTGTTTTCGTTGAGCTGAACTGCTTGTACTTTTACTCTTTACTTAGGCAGCGCTATTGCGCTGCCTATTAATGACTGCAAGAAGTAAGTAAAACGCCTCTAATTGAAGAGTAAAATTTATCAAAACTGAGTTTCAAAAAAAAAATTGAGTGACACTAAAAAAAATACTAACATCCTTTCCTCCACTCTTTGTGACGACATTTACTTTTTATTTACCATATTTAGTACCTATACCAAATTTCTCCGACCACGCTGCCTTTCCATTTACAATTGAAACAAAATGAAAGTTATACCTATTTTACTATTATTTCATTTTGTTTCTTTTGTTATAAAGCACACATTTCCATTTTTTGGTTTTTTTTTTTGTTAAAGGGATAAAGATCAAAGGATCTGAAGTCGCACCCCTCGCCGTGTCTGCTCTTATTCCTGCTCCTTTTCAAACTATCTGTTGAGTTTTACGATAGTCAATAGCCCTTTTTTATCATTAAATTAAAAAATGAGTTTTTTTCAACTAAATGTAAAGAACAACATTAAAACTTAAAACTAACGGAAATTATTCCTTATATGAGGGTGTTGTCCCCTCCTCAACTCTTTCTCTTTACGCTATAGCCTTAAAGCTCTTTAAAACTCCTTCTCATTCAAATTCAACGACCTTTGTGTTTGAGCAGTCTTTCTCAAAGGATTGTGACAAAAATTCAAACGTTTTCGTAAAGAGCTACAGGGGGGGGCATCCCTACTCATATTAAGTCTTAATTTCTATCCTTACTTTGAGTTGAAAAAAAACTGTTTTTTTATATTTTTGGACGTTTTTCAAATCATGCCAGGAAATCTCCGTGCGCCCGTCTCCCGTGACCCCCCCCCCCCTGAAAACTTACCATATCCTACCAAAATGTTTCAGTATATTTTCTGATAACAAATACCATATGTATTTAAGCAATGGACAATTTGCATAACTTATGACCCTTTCCCCAGGGGCTGTGGCGGGACATGTCACCCCCAGGGGCATAGTTATTGAATCTTTTAACTATGCTGAATGAAATGTTTTTTGTTATTAGATGTCTTTACGAAAACAAAGGGGGTGGGAGGGGTTAGTTGCTCTCCAATGTTTTGGTAGCTTAAAAAGGGTATTAGAACTTTAGATTTCCATCCGAATGAGTCCTCTCCCGATTTTCTTGGGCCATTGGTTCTATACGATTACCCCTGGGAGAAAAAAAAACGGAAAAAAAACAATAATAATAATAATAAATACGCACCTGGTTCTTCCTTCCGGCGAAAAATACATAAATCCACATTTTGTATATAGAAGTTTGAAACCTCTGAATTTGATGGTGGGATTTTAGTTAAGATCGCTTGACTTTACGATTATTTTCCCCCTCTTTCCAAAATCAAGCAAATTTTCTCTGGCTCGTAGCTTTTGATTGGTAATATTAAATTTAATGAATGTTGTATATTTGGAATCAGTATAAAAATCAAATTCTTTTCACATTGTTATCACAATTCCATTTTTTAGAGTTATTGGGTCGAGTTTATCCTTACTTAAAGTTCGTCACCA
Source organism: Artemia sp. Qi Xiang Cuo (assembly GCF_049724085.1). Taxonomy (NCBI): domain Eukaryota; kingdom Metazoa; phylum Arthropoda; class Branchiopoda; order Anostraca; family Artemiidae; genus Artemia; species Artemia sp. Qi Xiang Cuo. Next base: position 55,517,666 of record NC_142794.1, read on the forward strand.
CGAACTGTTTGATTACCCGGCTCAGTTTTGAGTCATGTTTTTACAAAAGGCCAATATGCGAATCTAAGGAAAGGATAAAAAATGTAGGTGGGGGGTGATTTGGGTTTTGAACAGGAATTTTGGTTGTGTACCATTTTGATTTGCCTGTGATCATATTAATCTGAAGTAGCTCTCAAGGAAAGTATCAAAATTAGATACTAGAACCCTAGTTTTTGATACTTCAAACATAATTTGAAGCTTTATAAGTCCAAAATATAATTTGCACTTTGCTGAAAACAAAATATATTTAAATGTTTTCACTGATTTTTAAATGATGTTTGGACTTTTTTTTAACAAAATGGCTATCTCAAAATTTTATCGGATGGGTTTGGGGAAAAAAGGCGTGGGGGGGGGGCTAATTGCCTGTTGGTCTCTTTTGACTCTTTAAAAGTGAACTAGAACTCTCTATTTTCAATCAAATGAGCCCTCTCTGGTGTTTATACGACCATCTCTTTCATAAGAACCATATACGGCCCCAGGACATAGCTTACAATGACTGCACCCCGGGCCCTATGGAGTTGTTTCGACAACGGAGTTTTTGTTATCTGACCTTTGAACTATTTTAAAAAAATGGCTATCTCAAAATTTGTATTGGATGGGTTAGGGAAAAGGAGCGTGAGGGGGAGGGGACTAATTGCCCTTCGGTCTCTTTTGACTCATTAAAAGTGAACTAGGACTTTCATTTTCCAATCAAATGAGCCCTATCTGAGGTTTATACGAGCATCCCTTCCACAACAGCTGTATATGCTCCCCAGGTGTAACTTACAACGCGTACCCCGGGCCCTGAAGGATTGTGTCGACCCCCTTAGTTTTCGTTTTATGATCTTTGAACTATTTTGAAAAAATGGGTCTCTCAAAATTCTTAATGGATGGGCTTGAGGAATATAGGGCTTGAAGAGGGGGGGGGCTAGTTGTCCTCCAATCCCTTTTGAATCTTAAAAAGTTAACGAAACCTGTATACTTCCAAGCAAATGACTTCTCTCCGAAGTTAATGCAACAATATTTTCTATAAAAACTAGAAGTGTACTTGCCCCCAGTGAAATGCTTACAGCGCCTGGCTCTAGGCCCGGGGGGGGGGGGTGTCAACCCCGGAGTTTTCATTATATGATCTTTGAACTATTTTTAAAAAAGGGGCACGGGCCCTGGGGGGTTGTGTCGACATCTGAGTTTTGTTATCTGACTTTTGAACAATTTTTTAATTAATCTGTCTATCTCAAAATTTTTATCGGATGCATTTGGGGAAAAAGGGAGAGGGGGGGGGGGCTAATTGCCCTCCAATCCCTTTTGACTCTCAAAAACTGAACTAGAGCTTTCAGTTTCCAATCAAATGAGCCCTCTGAAGTTTTTACGAGCATCCCTTCCAGAAAAACCATATATTCCCCCAGGGCATAACTTACAACGCCTACATTCGGGCCCTTGGGGGGGGGGCTGTGTCGACCCCGGAGTTTTCGTTATATGGTCTTTGAACTATTTAAAAAAATTGCTATCTCAAAGTTCTTATCGAATGGGTTTAAGAAAAAAGGGCATGGAGGGGGGGGGGTGCTAGGTGCCCTCCAATTTCATTTGACTCTTAAAAAGTGAGCCAGAACTTTCATTTTCCAATCAAATGAGCCCACTTTGAAGTTTCTACGAGCATCCCTTCCATAAGAATCATATATGCTCCCAGGGCATAATTTACAACGCCTGCACCCGGGCCCTGGGGCATTGTGTCAACACCGGAGTTTTTGTTATATGATCTTTGCACTATTTTTAACAAAATTGATATCTCAAAATTTTTATCGGATGCATTTGGGAAAAGAGGATTTGGGGGGGGGGGGCTGGTTACCCTGCGATATCTTTTGACGCTTAAAGATGAACTAGAACTTTCAATTTCCAATTAAATGAGCCCTCTCTGAAGTTTTTACGAGCATTCCTTCCATAAGAACCATATATGCTCCTAGGGCATAACTTATAACCCTTGCCCTGAAGACTATGGGGGAGTTTCCTGCTCAAAGATATAATTTCCAGACCTTTCAAATACGTTGAACAAAATGCCTATCTCAAAATTTTGATTGGATGTGTTTAGGGAAATGGTGGGCGTGGATGGGGTGTTAGTTGCCTTCCAATAACTTTTGACTATTTAAAAGGGCACTAGCCATTTCAATTTCCAATCGAATGAGCCCTTTTTGAAGTTTTTACGACAACGCTTTCTATATAAAAAACTTATATGCACCCAGGCCATTACTTATAACCCTGGCCCTGAGGGCTATGGAGGGTTGTCAACCTCAAAGACCTAATTTCCAGAACTTTAAACTAAGTTTAACAAAATGGATCTCAAAAAACTTGGATGGGCTGTTTTGGGAAAAAGGTGGGCGTGATAAGGGGGTAACTTGCCCTCCAATCACAACCTATTATTGAAAAAGGCAATAGCCCTTTGTTTCCAGTCGAATGAGTCCTTTTTGAAGTCTCTATGACAAAGCTTTCTATAAAAAACCTTTTATGCCCCCAGGGCATAACTTACAACCCGTGATCTGAGGGCTGTGGCGGCGTGTCCTCCTAAAAAACATAATTTATATCTGGAAATCAACTACGTAGAACAAAATGGCTATCTCAGAATTTTTATTGGATGTGTTTTGGGAAATGGTGGGCGTGGAAGGGGTGTTAGTTGTCTTTCAATCACTTGTGACCCTTAGAAAGGGCACTAGAACTCTCGATTTTCAATCGAATGAGCCCCCTTTGAAGTTTATACGACGACCCTTTCCATATGAAATGCTTCTGGGAAGAAAAATAATAAAACAGTGGAGCCCTATGGCCGTTACTATAGGCACCGCTATAGCGTTGCTTCTGATTTAAAGTTGAAGAGCAGCAGTAATAATAGTAATAGTAGGCTATTTACAAAAGATTACAAATACCGTAATAAGATATACTATCGTAAAAAAAAAACATTGGGTATAAATATCTGTAGAGGTTACCAAGACAACAGATGGGGTTTAATTATTTACTTAGACAGTAAAGAAAATACTGACCCAAAGCTCTATATTGACGATTTTCAACATTAAATTCAATGTAGACGAACGGTCTGTTATTTTATTAATTTAAAAAAATTCCAAAAAATAAGTTTTTCAAAGAAAATTAAAGAGCTTTTGTAAACCAAAAATGAGCAAAATGTAAAGACAAACAATCTTCCAAGCGTAAAACGATCACAAATCCCCGTCAATAAATAAATGAACCCAAAACGAACAGAGATAACAATACATAGCCGAGTAAAACTCAAAACGAGTAGAATTTAACTTGAGTAGAGTGAAAATCCCCATGCCTTCCAAAGACCAGAACATAATTTGCGCTTTACTAAAAAACAAAAAACAAATGAATTTGTATTGAAAATTTAATTTACATATACTGGTATTTATTCCTTAAAGTTTTAATGGTTGTTTCTATTTATTTAAGTTAAAAAGTTAAATCATTTCAAATGTATTTTGTTTTAAGTAAAGTTGTTATAATAGTAACAACAGTATTAATAGCTGTAGTAACATGTATATGTTGCCTTTTGGTCACTAATCACCCCCCCCCCCCCTCATTATACCTTGGTGTTTCATCTTAATACGGTAAGTCATTCCAAAATATTACGTTCAAAATATTACTGATGCGCCCCTTTGACGCCCCTTTCATCTTGATACTCTTAGCCTTAGAAGTAGCTGCAATTAAAGTTATAGTTGGAGTAGTTTAGTAGCAGTAGTATTAATAGTAGCAGTGTTAGTAGTATTAGTAGTAACATGCACATTTTACCTTTTACCTCTTGGTCAATTGACCCTTTAAGCACTCTCTGAAAGATCCAATTTAATAACCAAATCCATTCTTGAGATATGCCCTTTTGACAATCTGCATGCACATAGTGTGCTTTAATTTAGGTCAAATTTTCCCTAAATATTCTGTCAAATTTTCACCTTCATACCCTTAGATTTAATAACACTAGTGTCATAGTAGTAGTGGTGGCAGTAGTAGCAGTAACAGTGTTGTATTAGAAGTAGTAGTAGAAACATTAGCAGCAGTATTGATAACAGTAGTAGCATGTACATGTTGCCTTTGGGTAAATTGAACATCCTGCTCATGATGCCCCGGAAGTTTGATCTTGATACAAGAAGGCGTTCCAAAAATATTGCTTATACGCCCTATTGATAATATGCATGCACATAGTGTGCTTTGATTTGGTCAAAATTTCCCCTCAATATTCTTTCGAATTTTCATCTTCATACGCTTAGCCTTAACAGTGCTAGTGTCATAGTATTAGTGGTGGTAGTAGAAGTAGTAGCAGTAGTAGTAGTAACAGTAGTAGCAGCAGTATCAATAACAGCAGTAGTATGTACATGTTGCCCGCAATGTGGTCAGTTGAACATCCTCCTCAGGATACCCCGGAATTTTCACCTTGATACGGTTATCCCTTCCAAAAATATGGCTGATGTGCCTTTTTGATCCCCTTTTGACGTCCTTTTTATCTTAATACTCTTAGCCTTACATGTCGTTGCAATCGAAGTAGTAGTTGGAGTACTTTAACAGCAGTAGTAGTTGTAGTAGTAGTATTAGCAGTAAAAGCAGCAGTGATAGTAGTGTTAGCAGTAGCTTGCACGAACTATCTTTTGGTCAATTGATTTTCACCTTTAACCTTTCTCTGAAAGTTCTTACATAATACCCAAATCCATTCTTGAAATACGCTCTTTTGACAATCTGCATGCACATAGGGTGGTTAGATTTAGTTCAAATTCCCCGTCAAAATTCTGTCAATTTTTCTTTCCCCTTTCTGCGCGTAGCCTTCATAATACTAGTATCATAGTAGTAGTGGTAGTAGTGAGAGCAGTAGTAGCACTGATAGTGTAGTATTAGTAGTAGTAGTAAAAGTGGTAGCAGCAGTATTAATACTTAATATTAGTCGTAGCAGGTACATGCTGCCTTTTGGTCAGTTGAACATCCCCCTCATGGATGCCCTAGAAGTTTCAACTCGATACGGTAAGCCGTTCCAAAAAAAAACTTTTGATTTCCAATCAAATAAGCCCCATTCGAAGTTTATACGACCACTAATTCCATGAAAACCTTATATGCCCTTGGGGCATAACTTACAACCCTTATCCCTGGGCTCTAGTGGGTTGAGTCAACCCTGGATGTATTGTTAAGTGTTCCTTAGACTATATTGAATGAAATAGCTATCTGACAATTTCGATAAGATGTCTTTGGGGAAAAAAGAGTGTCGAGGGGGGTGGGGGCTAGTTCCCTCCCATCACTTGCTACTTTTAAAAGGGACTAGTAGAACTTTCAATTTCTAATCAATTGACCTTTATCTAAAGCTTTTACGACCACCCTTTCAATAAAAATCTTATATGACCTCGGAGCATAACTTACAACCCGTGCCCTCAGGCCTTGGGGGGGGGGGATGTCAAGCCTGAAGGGCTTGTTTTATGATCTTCGGACTATTTTGAATAAAATTGCTATCTTAAAGTTTCTACCGGATGCATTTGGGAGAAAAGGGCGTGGGGGAGGGGCTAGTTGCCTTTCGATACTTTTGACTCTTAAAAAGGCACTAAAGCTTCGACTTTCCAATCGAATTAGCCCCCTCCAAAGTTTATATGACCACCCCTTCCATAAAAAATTAATATGTTAATAGTGGGCAGTCTAACTAATAGCCCTTTCCCCGGGGGCTGTGGGGGTTGACATCCCCAAAGACATAATTACTGGACCTGTCAACTGTACTGAACAAAATCGCTATCTCAAAGTTTTGATTTGATGTGTTTGGGGAAATGATGGGCATGGGGGGGGGCTGGTTGTCCTCCAATCACTTTTGACTCTTCAAAAGGGCACTAGAAGTTTCAATTTTACAATCGAATTAGCTTCTTTTGAAGTTTCTACGGCAACTCCTTCTATACGAAGTGTCTTTGTCAGAAAAAAAAATAATATATTGTGCTCATATCGCTCTTTAGTTAGGCAGTGCTATTGCGCCACCTATGATTTGTTCATGGCGTCAGATAGTTGTGCTTTTTTCCTATCTATGTTTCTAGATTTTTCCTATCATTGAATTGAGCTTGACTTCTTAATTGACTAAAACATTAATGGAACTGTAATAAGGGAGAAAAATGACCACGTGCTTCATATATTTGTCCCTTCCGTAATATATCTATAATTCTCAGAAGTGGCTTTTTGAAGGAAAATTCTAAATTCGAGCAATCCGTAAGGTAAAGGGATATCGGCTGTATCCAACAGCATATGTAATTAGTATTTACTATACCAACGTCGCTCTGTTGTTGTATTCATTGCATTATTTTACAGGGTTTAAGTAAAGAAAAGGAGAAACGCGATGGTGACGGCGTCAAGAACTCTTTCTGGGTATACGACATAAAGCACAATCGATGGTAAGCAATAGTAGTATCTTAGCTGTATTTACTAAGTTTTATCCTCAAAATTATTCCCAACCGAAATGGTCCTGATGCTTTTGTACTAAAATGTCTGAAGTCAAGTCAAGCCGACTGGGTCCTAGAACGATTTACCCACTAGTCCAACTTAGTTAAAATTCTACTTTAGCTACCTTTGCCTATCTTGGAAAGGGGTTAGGTTAGGAAAATTTAACTTTCAGGGATGAGTCTACAGGCTAAAGTATGTCCCGTGAAGGTATTTTGAAGTACCTTCCTCCACTCCTCCCTCTAGAGGGTCTTGAAATTTGCCTACATGACAGGTCTATACCTATTGAAATTTTGACAAAACAACTTTTACCTTAATTTTCAGCTATCAGTTTCTTTTTCTCTGATTTTAGTTATGAAAATGCAATTCCTGTTATGTGGATAGAATTTTAAGCCATGTCAAAGTTTTTTTTTTCAAAAATTGGGAAATGTATTTGCATATCTTTAAAATGATATTTTTGGGATTAAGAAAAGTTGTGAAACTGAAAACAATTTTGTTGTACTTCATTTAAGCAGAAGATCTATTTTGCAAGGTTTACTTTTATACCACACAGATTTTTAAAGATCATCAAAGGTCAGGGCCCTCTAGAGGGAGAAGGAATGGAGATAGGTGCTTCAAATTCCCGGGACATACTTTAGCCTGTAGACCCATCCCTGAAAGTTTCATGTTCCTAACCTAACCCCTTTCCAAGATAGCTAAAGTAGAATTTTACCTCCATTTTATATTAGAATATGTCTTTTTAAGTGGGGGCTCCCCAACAAATTTTCTTATAAGTGGTGGTTAACTTTTTTGTTTAGTGGTAGTCTAAACTTAATAGAACGTATTAGATACGTTAAGTGTTGTAAAGAAAATCTCTTGCACTGTGTAAAAAAAAAAAAATGAATCGAAATGAGAAAAATCTTTTTTTTTTGTAATTAAATTTTTCAACTCCAAGCCCCTATGGTGTAGGATAGGTGGTCTAATCTCTCAAAAATTATAGGAGAATGACCTGTAATACTTAAAAAGGCCTTAACCTGTAGAAATGCTGCTAGTTAACATTTAACGCTAAACAAAAACAAACAAATAAAAAGATAGTCTACAGAACAGTGGCTGAAGTATACTTACAAATTTATCATAGCGAGGAATGAAACTGAAATATTTACTATTAATACTGTCTGATCTTGGAATAAAAATGCTTGCTAAGACCTTTAACGCAGTTTGGAATTCGGTAATTTTGGTGTCAAAAGACTATTAATTAATGATTTTTTGAACTGCCAGAAAAAGGGGGAATAACGTATTTCGAATGCACAAAAAAAATTTGAATTCTCAAGGAAGTGAATATGAAAGCTTCCCTTGGTTTAGTTGGGTTAGGGCGTTTGCGGAAGTGCTTAGGCGGGACGGGGTGGGGACAAAACATATGCAAAACGGGAGACATTTCTGGTAGTAAAATTAGAGTAAGGGGTACTTTTACTCTAATTTTACTACCCCCTCCCTGCAGAAACATTGTATGATCTCAATATCCATTAAATAGAAGTTGAAATGACGTCTCCTCTTCTTATCTACCTCTTTTTGACAGGTAATGCAGGAATCCGTCTTTTAAACTACCGCAGTCAAATGGCCTTCCTGAAACCTAGAATTAAGGCAAGGTGTAACTTATCGTCTCGTTTCTTCCATTGTAATTACAAACACCTTTCATAATCAGTTTTTTGAACTAGTTTTTTTTTCTCTTTTTTAAGGCATTCAAACATAGCGTAGGTGTCATGCTTATTTAAAAAAAAATTATTTAAGGTAAGTCGTAAGACTCAAAATTTATAACATGCATGTAGTGATTATGATGGATTTCAGTAACTAGTAATATTGGTTTGACCAGTTCTGATTTAAGGTAGAAATTAAATAAAAAAAAAACTAAGTTTTTCTAACTGAAAGTAAGGAGCAAAATTAAAACTTAAAACTAACAGAAATTATCCCGTATATGAAAGGGGCTGTCCCCTCCTCAACGCCTCGCTCTTTACTCTAAAGTTTTTATTGTTTTAAAAAATAGCATTGTGAGAAAGAGTCGAGCGTAAAGAGCGAGGCGTTGAGGAGGGGACAGCCCCTTTCATATATGGATTAATTTCTGTTCGTTTTAAGTTTTAATGTCGCTCCTTACTTTCAGTTAAAAAAACCTGTTTTTTTTAATTTTTGAACGTTTTTGAATTAATGCAAGTTTTAATTTTGGCTCACCGTACATGAATAACTAAAACTAAATTTGCATATTAATTTTAGCTTTATTTGGTTAAATGGCTTTCTCGAAAGTTGTTAAATTTTATTTACGAACGTTTTTATTAGTAATAAATATATGTAACTAACGAACTAACTTACGTAACGAACTTCTATATTCATATATTATTATTACGTATATCAGGGGGTTCGCCCCCTAGTCAATACCTAGCTCTTTGCGCTAAAGTTCGAATTGTGTTCTAATACTTTGAAAATGACCCCTTAATCACAAAGGCCGTTAATTAGAATCTAAAAAAATCTTTGGCTTAAAGAGCGAGGTATTGATTAGGGGGCGGACCCAACCATATACGTAATAATTTCTTTTCGCTTTACGTGTTGATGTTGCTCCTTACTTTCAGTTGAAAAACTTGTTTTCTTTTTTTAATTTAATTTCTGATCGTTTTTTAAATAATGCTTGGAAATCCGGCGCCCCCTTCATAGCAATGTCCCTTCCTCCATGGTAACTTCCTCCATGGAAAGATCCTCTTACATAACCCCCGACCCCCCCCCCCCCACTACCAGCAAAAATCCCCCCTGAAAACGTCTGTATACTTCCCATTAACCAATATTGTATGTAAAAATTGGGTAAAGTTCATAACTTTCAGCCCACCCCCCGGGGGCTTTAGGGGATTAAGTCATCCTAAAAGACATATTTATTATATTTTCGACCATGCTGAACAAAATGGATATCTCAAAATTTTGATCGGGGGACTTTGGAAAAAAAATGACCGTAGGAGGGGGTCTAGTTCCCCTCCATTTTTTCATCACTTAAAAAGGGCACTATAACCTTTAATTTCCGTTCGAATGAGCCCTCCCACGATATTCTAGGACCACTGGGTCGATACAATCACCCCTGGGAAAAAAAAAATAAACACGAATCTGCGAACTTTCATCTTGCAAAAATCCACAATTTTACAGGTAAGAGATTGGAACCTGTGGAATAGGGTTCCTTTATATATTGAGTTAAATAGTTTGATTTTCAATGAAATTCTATAGTTTTAGGGGGTGTTTCCCCCTTTTTTCCAAAATCAGGCAACTTTGCTAAGGCTCTCAATTTTTGATCGGTAAGACTAAACTTGATGAAACCTATATATTTGAAATCAGCATTAAAATCTAATTCTTTTGATGTATCTATTGGTATCAAAATTCCGTTTTTAGAGTTTCGGTTACAATTGAGCCGGGTCGCTCCTTACTTACAGTTCGTTACCACGAACTGTTTGATAATTCACTAAAGTTGTGTTCCGAGTCAGAAAACTACGTGTTGACAATACAGAATAATGAATAGTAACTCATCAAACTACCTACCAAGTAGGCGCTGAAAAGACTGAAAAAACACTAGGGTATAGCTGATTTAATAATCATTTATCAACACCTACACTTTGTAGAGATTTGAATTCATGTGGGTAGTTAAGATTTGTCTGTCATGTAGTATGATGTAAAATGTTTGAAAAGATTATAAAGTGATAGAATCAGGTAAGTAAATGTCACAAAATGTATGGGATAAGACATTTTGCATTCTGTCACGTCATCAGTTGTGATGGAAAAATACATGTTGAGGAAAAGGTATGATCAGTTTGGTTGGACTTCATCTTGTTAAATGAGGGACGCTCAACTTTATGTCAATTTAAAAATTCCCTCTGTGCTATAAAATGGCCGAAACGAGCACCTTTTTTTAAATCCTTTTAGCGTCTTTTTTACGGAAAAGAAAAAACATGAAATGCGGCAAAAGCCCTCTAGATGCTGTGCATAACTGCCTTTTTGCTTCCTGTGATTTTTGTTTTTCCTGCAAGCGACAGCACGGTGTCGACAAATATGACTCCTTTATTTCTAAATACTGTAATGATTTTTGGCAACGTGTCATCCTTATCTTTAAAACTTCATTTAACCCTCTTGATCTTTTTTCCATTTTCATACAGCTCGTGGTAACGAGCTGTAAGTAGCCTATAGAGTGACTTGTGCTAATAATAACCAAAACTCTAAAAGAAGGGAGGGGGATTTTAATAACAGTGAATGTATAAAAAAAAAAATGTTTTTCATGGTGATTTCAAATGTACAAAATTGATAAACTTTGAAGTCGCTCATCAAAAGCTGTTAGCGTGGGAAAATTTGCATGGTTTAGAAAAGGGTGCGGGGAGGGGGGGGGGGTCTTGTCTTGATGAAAAAAAACTATCGAATTCTGTATATCCGAGAAAAATATGCCGGAGGCTTCAAATTACCATATGTGGAAACACGAAACTTGGTATTATTTCCTGAAAAAGTCGGGCATAAATGGATGTATATTTGTTTGTTGTTGCCCAAGGTGACCGTAAAAAGAGATGTTGCCGTAGAAAAGTTAAGGGCTGATTTTTATGTGTGAGGCGGAATCCGGAAGTCTCAAATGTGCATTTTAGAGCCAAAGTTACTGGAAGACAGTGAAAGCCAACGACGTCATTTCTGGAGTTTTATTAGGTAAATATAATAATTAGGGTTTTCTTTCTTACCAGGACATGTATTTACAAAAATGACAGATCTGATAGAGATATTTTTGTTCAAAGCTTGCCAGCAACACCAGGAACAGCCAATCAACCTGGAAAAGGCTTCCAAGAGCAGCCATGCCCGAGATACGCTCATCAGTTAGTCTATGATACCACTCATAGGGTAAGTCACTATCTTCTCAACAATTGTCTCATAAAACTAAGCTGCGCCATCACAACTTAATTTTCTGTAATTGCCACACCCCGTATGTCCATAATTCCTTTTTCTCTACTTGGATTCAATTAGCTTTTCAACTCAGCTTTTTCAGTCTTGTGCAAGCTATGATGGTCAAAGTTAAAGTTAGGTTAGATTATGTTAGTTTAGGTTAGGTTAAATTTGGTTATAAATATTAGAAATAGGTTAAAAACCTAAGCTAACCCAACCTAACCTGTCATCATCAAACCCTGCATTAAATTGAAAAAGTTGACTGGCAACGCTGACTAAATCCAAGGAGAAAAAAAAATGTATTTCGGACATTCACAGTTGAAGGTCGGCATCGGGAATTTTGGGAATTTCTTTTTATCTTGAGAATTTCAAACTACAAAAAAATGTGCATTTCATTGAGGTCTTGTTAGGATGAATATTTATTGTCCGCTAGAAAAAGACAATCGTAATACATTAGGGGGGTTTAACCGTAATGCTAGGGTATTTGGGGTAACTCAGAATTTGCGAAACCCTCCCCCCTGCCTTCATAAGAAAGTTACCCTCTAAGCAGTCTTGACTTAATGCAAACTCTTTGAACAGTAGTCAATTCGCAATAATTTGATTTATTTTTAAAGACATGAACTTGAAAATTGGTACGTGTCATGGCCACCTGAATAATATGTTTGCGCTATCGTTTATTGCTATTATCATTTTTAATGTCTGAGTGATAGATGTCCGCTTCGGCACAAAGATGAACAAACAGATGAATCACCCAGAAATCTTCCCCAGCAAGTTACGAAATTGTTTTAAGCTAATCAAAAACTTTTGTTTCTATTTACATCCTTCCTTTCTTGTTTCTCTCCCTTGTTGATGGGTTTTCATTTACTCATCTTTTAGCTTTAGTTTAGCTATGTGGGCAATATCAGTTGCCGTGCTAACCAAATATCTTTATCGTGATCCCTAATAACCTAACCAAATGCCAAAGCAATGTCAATTAGTGTAATTTAGGTGGTAATTGAGTTTGGATTGGAATTTTGAATTGATTGTATTTTTTTATAGATATGGCCTTTGTAAAAGTTTTTCAATACAGATTATTGTTGTTATTATCCTTCGACACAAGAATGGATAAAGATAATAAACTTGTATATGTGTCAAAAGCGGTCACCCAATTGTGTCTTATATTTTGTTAATATTGTCACTATCTAATTGATTAAAATCCTGTTCGACACTAAGAATTTAAAACAAACGGATGAATCAACCTCTTCTCAATCTGCTATCTTTATCTCATTCTCGGAATAACTTCCACATTTTCGTTTCAAGACGTAAATAAATCGCATTGTATTCACTGGGAGCGGCTTTTTTGATTCTGGAATTGATGTATTTTGAGAGTTCGAAACGATATTTTTAACTGTTAATTGACCAATTATAAATCTGTTCTTTTGTTGGATTGCTTAGTCATCTATTATCTGTTAGGAATTCCATGCTAAATCAAGTCACATCGCGTGACTTGAATGTTTTAGATTACTTTCACTGCCAAATAATATCCATGTTAGTGATGATTGAAACTGGGAACACCCCTTTCTTGGCTGCTTCCCTTTTTTTCAACAAATGAAATTTTTACTTAGTTAAGATGGCTTCTAATTATGAAATAATGAAGTTTCTATGTCAGTGTCATAATGTATTTCACAAGTATTTAATTTATCGTCTATTTTCTTATGTTCTTTTTTTCTCAATATTTTTTCATAATATATTTCTTTTTTTCATAATATATTTCATAAGTCTTTAATTTATCGTCCATTTTTTTTCTGTTCTTTTGTTTCAATATTAGAAAGATTGTCATCTATAATCATAAATGATATAGGTCATTGTGAATCAAAACCGTTGCATAACGTTGTTCGTTGCATAACGTTGCTAAAGTGTTATAGTGCTTTATTGAAAGTGTTTATGAGTGCAACAAGTGTAGCTAATGAGTAATTGCATTTTTTTTAATTACTGATTGCTTTTATAAAGTCTAACTAAAATTGTAATTTATGATTGCACTCATAAGCTCTCCCGTTTTGAGGCATTATGGAAAATACTTCTTATGATATTCCAATTTTTCCTGTTTTTAAAGCATTCAGTCTTATATCATTGTTGGCAAAAAGTCAAGTTTTTCGTAAAGAGCGAGGAGTGTGAGGAGGAGAGCGGTGTTATACAGAATCATTTTTGTTTGTTCTAGTTTCTAATGTCGTCCTTTACTTTCATCTGCGAAAAAATCGGTTTTTGGTTTAATCTCGGTTCGTTTTTAGCACTTAGGGTTACCCTAAATATAAGGTTGGCCAACTCCCCCGTAAACCTCACTCTATATCAACGCTTAACTTTTGCAGAGTAATACTTCAAAAAATTGAGTGTATGGGAATCTTCAAAATAATTTTTTTTTTTTCAAAATAAGCTGTCTTCTCCGCAAAAAAGGGGAACTTTCGTACTCTCAGTACCAGTATTGTATTCTTCACCCTGTGTTCATCCATATATATATTATATATATATATATATATATATATATATATATATATATATATATATATGTATTTATATAAATATATATGTGGAAGCTTAACTTCCATATATATATATGGAAGCTTAACTTGGATAAAGTTTGTAAGTGTAAGCCTAAGAAACTTTTTGTTGGCCTGAAGTACCATTCTCCCCATAAAAGAACCCCTTGGGTAACACCCTAATACTACCGTCTTTTTTCATGAACTGCATGCATGTTTAAAAACGAATTGTGTGCCACACGTAACCTCAGACTGTGAGGCTATATAAATACCCCACCAATAGTTCTCAGAATTTATGTTTGGCAAATCTTTCTCCCTGTTCGGGCCAAAATTGCTGTTTTACGGGTCAAAATGCTAGAATTTGGATCTTTCCTGTACCGTAATCTCTTGTGTTTCTTAAAAAAGGGCAGTCGATCCTTATTGGGAAGTTTGAAGTGTCAGGGGGTTGGGCCCAAATTAGCCCCTGCATTCGACCATAATAAATCAAGGCCTATTTATCATAAAAAAATGATCCAATTTATTTGCCCTATACTAAATACTGTTTTAACAAAATTTGAACTCATTTACGCTGTGAAAATTTCTATCGATTGATTTCCAGAATAGCTTCTAGTTTAACCACCCCCCCCCCCCCCAGAATTTATGTAACTGTAATAAATTCATACAAATGTAGGGGGCTTACAATGTATTTTTCAATGTGTGGGGGGGGCAAATTTCTCGTTTTTTCAATTATTTTTAATGAAAATACGAAAAAGACTTTGTTACATGAAAAAAAACACAGAATAATAGCCATAATTATTGGATTAATTGGAATCCTATTTATTGGATGAACCCAAATTAGTCTATTTCTTTGCTTGCTTTTTAATCGAAGGTAAAAGAGCGTCAATGCAAGGTGTTCTCTATTCACGTTATACACAACACTATGAATGAAATAAACTCTTGTTGAACGGTTTCAGATCTTTTCATCGTATATCAGATCTATTATGATCGACTGATGTTACGGCGGTAGAATGTTTGAAGCCCAGTGTATACGCGCTAGAGTAGTAACGGCGAAAAACGCTCATTAAAAAAACGCTCGCTTATAAACGCCAAGTTTGGCTCGGACCATATTCATAGACATTCTCATTGGTCTACGTTAACCGTTTATTTTAAATGATTGTAACTTGTAGGCATCTTTAGGAACGAGCGCGCAACCGCGCAGCATTATAATTTCTGAAACTGGGAAGCTCAGAGTAGTTATCGATAATTCTAAATCGGTTGACTTTCTCAGAATTTTGACTCGATAGCACTTTGCCTCTTTGGACCAAAACTGTTGTGTTGAGCCACATAATGGTAGTAGATGCCCCTTTTCTGTGGTGCATTCCTTTTTACCACTTAAAACGGACCCTAGAATTTCTCAATTGCCGTTCAAATGATTTTCCCCCCCGATATTCTTGGTTCGATACGATCAACCCTGGAGTAAAAAAAAATTAAAAGAAAGGCGCAATCCTGACCATCCTTTTCGTAATTTGTAGATAGGGGGTTTGAATCATCTGCAGAAGGCTTCTTTTATATCCTCAAATTTATTGTGTAATTTTCATTAACATCACTCCCCTTCTTGAGTATATTTTCTATTTTCTTAAAAATATATAAATTTTCTCAGGCTCGTACGTTTTGGTGGCTAAATTAAATTTTAATGAATTTGAATTTTTACCTCACCGTAAAAAGTTGAAAATCAGGAGTTGTTCAGAACTTTTCAAATCAACTATATTTTCCCTTCCTTTATAGGTTGTATGCAATGGTTTACATCTTATTTTGTAAATATATTATTTTGTTGATGATTTAGCTATGTATTGTACTCTTTTTTTTTCTTTTTCTCCTCTTTCTTCGCTGATAAGGTTTCCAGACTGGACGTGAAGCCGAAATATTCGGTTAGTTTATCGTACTTTATTCGCTGTCATGA